>NW_023606498.1:0-40001 GCF_013339745.2 Dermacentor silvarum
TCAACATAACGACAGAGCTGGTTGCGGTGACCAAACCAGCCAGCGAAGATGTTGCTACCTCGTCCGCGCCCGAAGAAATCTTGTCGTTTGAAAACCAAACCCTTCCACCGAGGCACAGGACGAGCTGTCACGCTACCTGCTGGTACCAGTTCACTACGCGCTGTCGCAGACTTCGAGGGACTCAACCAATGTTTCGTCAAGTACAACACGGCAGTACCCTCGAACTCTTCGGTACCTCTTCAACATTGCCAACGAAGTGCTGCCGAAAAAATGGGTTCGTCTGTCAGACATCAACATCGAGATGCAACTCTTGCTAAGTTCAATTACGGGCCTTTACTAAGTTGCGAATATGTATTCTGGACATTTTTCCCCAATCATACTGCAATATTGAATCTGCATTCATTAAACGCCTGTGTATTGTTCCTTTCGATGCGGTTTCTTGTGCAAGAAATTTAATTATATTGGTGCATGGGAGTAACTTTCTATTTGAACATCTGCAGTATCCTGACTGCGCATTTGAAGACCGAAGTGGAACGTGCCATAGGTGTTGCACTTGTAATAGACGAGCACCAAAGTTGCAGTTAGAAATGTCTGGAGTATGTCCGGTGGTCACTAAAAAAATTCGTCTAGGAGCGTTTCTTTGGATTTTATCTCCAGATAATCTCCTGCTGGCAATGTTCAAATACGTATAATATACCTAGTTCGATATGAGTTCTAAATTCCTCGCTTTATTTCGCCTCAGGCTTGTCCGGCACTATATCCGGCAAAGTTAGGATATTTGCAGGCGCGAGTTGGAATCAGCTAGCGCAAGACAGGGGTAATTGGAGATCACAGGGAGAGGCCTTCGTACTGCAGTGCACATGAATATAGGCCGATGATGAAATTCTAGTTTAAAAAATCAAATGTAACGTTAATGTAACGACATGTTCCAATGTTCGAAGTGTGACTGGAATGCGTTCCTTTCGCATTAAATGAACTTGTAACGAGAACTCGTTCAAAGGTTGGGAAGGAACGAGCTTTCGTTCCTGTTTTAGAGGAACGTGTACAACACTGGCTAAGAGGAGGGCGCGGGCTGATGTGTTGCATCTTGCCGCCAAGAGGAGGCGCGGCGAGACGTTCCGACCTGTTCCGTTCCGACGGTACAGTCCGACCCCGTCAGGGTCATGAGGGGATTGCGCCAGGGATGCCTGTTGTCCCCGCTACTGTACATCTTGTACGTGACCAGCGTCGAGCGGAAACTCCTCAGCTGTGGCCTCGGCTTCAGGTTGCGGTATAATACGGCTGGTGTCAATGACAATTGCAAATTGCCAGGCCTGGCCTTTGCTGACGACCTGGTGTTGATGGCAGAGGGTCCACAAGACCTTCAGGCGCTGATTGACATCTGCCACGCCGAGATAGCACGCCTTGGGCTCCGCTTCAGCTGCAAGAAGACGGCGATTGTTCACCTCGCGGGGCCAGGTACAGACGAAGCCACCATACCAGGCGCGTAGCCAGTGGGGGGGGGGGGGGGGGGGGCTGATGGGGCTTCAGCCCCCCCCGAAATTTTTTCGTGCCGGCATGCACCGCCGACCAAAACTACCACCGACGCCGGGAATAATAATAATAATAATAATAATAATAATAATAATAATAATAATAATAATAATAATAATAATAATAATAATAATAATAATAATTTATTCCCCATGAAAAGGATTACATGGTGGGGTTCTGGATAAAAAGTTGCACGCTGGCAACTTGACCAGCCCAAAAACCCATCAAAGGCAACAGAGGGCGTCGGGCGCTCACATGTGAGTAAACAGATGGGAAGGTGTCAATTTACAAAAAAAATGTGTATACGAGACAGGTAGTAATACACTTTAACAATTAGAAAAACAAGTAGTCTGCATTAACAAGGGAATATTCAATTTATACATGAGCATTATAGATTACATAAAGAAAGTCTTATTATACACAAACAGGAAGAAATATAGGGAGAAAAAAAAACCTAACATAGCACTATATTCAGGGCAGTATAAACTAAAGCAAATAAAGGGGGGAGAAGTCATACAGTATTGCATATGAACAAACTCATTAAACAACAAGGATTAGTTTGACTGAAAGTAGTTGTGCAGGCTGCATAAAGACAGAAGGTCTATTTCTCGTAAGGCGAGGTTATTGAGTAAAGTCGGAAGTGTATGTCGAAGCATTTGTTGACCATAATTCGTTCTTGAGTGCGGAATGTTCCATTGTTCAGGTGTCCTAGTGTCATAGGCTGCCACATGTTCGTGTAGGCGAGTTATGTTCAATCATTCTGCATTCTGTCTACAATGTCTTTTTCACGCTCGAAAGACATTTCGGCACGAACATTGCGAACTCGGGCTGGATTCATGGCACCTGGGGTGGATTTCGTGGCACCTGGGGTCACGTAACGCAAGGAGCCCCATCCGAGCACGAACTTTCAAGGGCTTTTCGATAGCGTGCGGGCGCGTTGCGGCATCTCGCAGCGGCCGCGGAATCTACGGAGCGCATGGATTTCAATTCCGAAACTGTATGGGTGTAACGTTCTCATAAACTTTTGACGCGAAAGGTGCACTGACATTTCCAAAGGCGTGCTTAAAAAGATTTTCGATTCTGGAACTTTATGGGGTTAATGCTGTTATAAACTTGGACCAACATGCGTGCACTGGAGCCCTAGTGTCCAAGCCGTTCCAGAAATGAAAGCACGCGCTCGCAATCTTCCACACGCACGAAAATACTAAATATTACCGTGACTGTGAGCTAGCAGCTGATAA
Source organism: Dermacentor silvarum (assembly GCF_013339745.2). Lineage (NCBI taxonomy): Eukaryota > Metazoa > Arthropoda > Arachnida > Ixodida > Ixodidae > Dermacentor > Dermacentor silvarum. Next base: position 2,775 of record NW_023606498.1, read on the forward strand.
TTTTCTCCAAACATTTGCAGGACGCGTGCCCAATGTGATCGATCAGCTGGACCAAGGCCGCCAAAATAAAATTTGAGAAAACAGGTGAAAGGAAATGGCCTATTATTGAGGAAATTATTTTTGCGGGCTACAAGGTCTGGCTCTCGTTGGTCACAGGGACAGTGGTCCTATGGATTTAAGCATAGGCCCCGCTGAAAATACAGGTATTTTCAGAGCGCTTCTTCGCATACGAGCTAATTGTGGAGATACATATCTGAAAAACCATTTGGAAAGTTGCCCCAGTAATGCCTCGTATTTAAGCACAGATGCACAAAACCAAATTATCGAAGTTTGTGGCGAAATTATCAAAGAAAGCCTAGTTGCAAAAGTAGGCTGCTTCTCCATACGTCCTGACGAAACGACGGACATCGCCGGAATCGAACAGCCTACTGTTTGTGCAAGGTACCTAAACAAGGATGAAAACAACATAGAAGGAGTGTGTTTAGGTTTTAGCACCGGAATAGATGCCCTCTCCCTTTGCGACTGCAGGTTCTATGTAAATGTGTACAAACTGTTCCAGATTCTAGTCACCCTTCCAGTGACCACTGCCAGCGCAGAGAGAATATTTTTTAACAAGAGTTTAATAAAAAACTACTTGCGCTCTACAATGTCTGTCGAACGCATGGTTAGACTGGTGCTTCTATACACCCACAGAGACGTCGGCATCAACGTGTCCGAAGTCATTGACCGCTTCGCTCAACTTCCCCGCCGACAGAAGTTTGTCCTTTAGATAGCGAAGCAGCAAAAATCAATGCAAGTAAAGAGCTCTGTTCCTTCAGGTCCATAATCTCGTAATTATGAAAACGTATGAGTGTTCGTTAGCTTTTAAAACCACAGACATTTTAGCCATTTATTCTAGCAGTTAGCATCATGATCAAAATTATCATGCGAATACGATAATTACGAGGACATCAATAACCAATTTTGACCGACCTTGCTCATTGAAAGCCCGGCCCACGCGGCGTTTGCCGAAAACACACTCGGATATTGGGTAGTATAACTTTCCGCATCATCTGTGGCTTTAGTTTGGCTTTTTCTTTCCTTTTTTAGCTACCTGCTTTTACTTCTTTTTTGAACCGAAGCAATACCCAGTTTAATTTTGGGTGCAGAATATTTGTTGCTGCTGTGCATTCAGTTAAATTACACATTTTCGTACTGATTTCTGCATTATTCCTCTATTATTCTACCCACATGGCGCTGTCGCGACCGCCGCATGGCCCGAATACATAACACGGTTTCTGCGATCATAGTTTTGTTCTAGCATCGATCATCTGTCTTTCTGTACGCAAAGTTTACTATCTCTGACTCCGCCACGTGTTTATTTGTCTTGTTTGACGCATAATATACAGTGACGTTTGCTTAAATACGTAGATTAATTGGAGACTTAGACGTATATTTAAATATCTCGTTGCGAGGTGTTGTGTATACAAGCAGTGAACTTTGTTTCCAGCGACTCGTTTTTGCCCTTTAGCGAGTTGTATCTTCGCATTTGTATATTCCATTCTATCTTCGCATTTCTAATGTATATTTTGCAGAACTCCTACTTTTATGTGACTTCCACAGATAGGAAGATGAGAGGATTGCCCTTCGGACGGCTTTGGGGCACTTAGACGACAGGCCTTTTACGGAGGAAACGATCTTGGGCGCGTGGCCTCGTGCGTCTGCTGTGTGGAGGGCTACAAAGGCGCGGCTGTGTTTTTTGAAGTGCGCAAGCCTGTATGACCGCCTGTGACGAAACTCAGCGATGAACGCTTAACTTTAAATGTGCAACGTGTGAACTGTGAACTTCTCTCTTCCTTCTCTTTCAATCCCTTCTCCCCCTTCCCGCGTGCAGGGTAGCCTACCGGGCTCAGCATAGTTAACCTCCCTGCCTTTCCCTTATGTCTTCTCTCTCTCCTACTTTTTATTTGTACTCACTGTTGCGAGTATAATCTCGGTGTAATTACAATACACGACCGGTAACACCTGCTCCTGCGCAATCTATTGTAACGACGGACAGCGTCATTGAGGTGTTTTTCCTGGCTGTTGCATATGTTCAAAAATGTAAACAAGGTTCTTGAATGACGAAGATTCATCAAAATATTTGTCCTCAACTTATTCATTTCATGGCCTTTACGTTCTTCATATCAGCTGTATACACTGCTTTGCTGGTTTCGAACTGATATAGTTCTAATGTCTGTGTGATATTTTCTTTCCTTATTAAATAGACAAAAAAATAAACGCGGCCGCATTGATATCAGTTATTTCTGCCAGAATTTTTAGGACATCCGAATATATTCTTTTATGAAAAAATACATATTTTACTTGACAGTGCGTAGCGTTCAATAATTCGTTTGCAGCATCTAATATACAATGACATTAGCAATGCAGTTATTATTCATGTATTTGATCCCTCGACAACTTCTATAAGGAGGAGGCTGCGCTGCAACCGGAGCCCCCCCCCCCCCCCCCCCCCCCCGAACAAAATTTCTGGCTACGCCACTGCACCATACGGCTGGGTGATGCAAGAGTGTCAACTTGCCCAGCGTATAAATACCTAGGGGTGGAGCTGTCAAGCGACCTAGACCTCTATGGCCAACACGAAACCAGCCTTCGACAGAAAGCGCTTCGTGCCCAGTGCGTCCTTCGTCGACGGATTCTGTGGGGTTGCAACCGGTACCAGATGGTGTGCGACCTATGGAAACTGGTGCATGTGCCGGGCTTAACTTTCGCGAATGCCGTGGTTTGCATGTCGGCGCCCACGCGGGAGTGGCTTGAACGGAGACAGCGCGAAGTGGGCCGGATAGCTCTCGGATGCCATGGCGCCGTGGCAAACGAGGCCATACAGGGCGACCTAGGATGGTCAAGCTTTGAGGCGCGCGAGGCAATCAGCAAGATCGCTTACCGCGGCCGACTACTCTTTATGTCTCATGAACGATGGGCGCGGCGTGTGTTTGACTACCCGTCTGCGACCTGTCTGCGCACGCCATGGGTGAGACGTATTTACCGCATCGAAAGGAAATACGGGTTTTTTTAACTGTCCACTCAGTGCAGATACATCAGCGGCGTGGGCGCACCGGGCACGGCAGCAAGTGAAGTGTGAAGAGGCAGCGCAGTGGCAGCGCAGTGGCAGCGGGCGATGGCGGCGAAGTCGACGTTGGCCCTCTACCGCCAACACAAGCAGGAAATCGCAGCGGTGGACTTCTACGACAACGCCTTAGGGAGCAAGCTGCTCTTCGAGGCACGAGCCGGCGCCCTCCGCACACTCGCTCGCCAAAGAAGAATTAGGGACGAGGTCCCCAGTGTAGTCTTCCGTGCATGTGGCAAAGCGCAGGAGACTATAGACCACGTAGTGCTTCTGTGTGACGCGATCGGGGCACCAGCCGCTGAAGATATCACGATCGGCGCAGCCCTGGGCTTTGAAATTCGCGGACTTCTGGGGGATGCCGATTGTGCTGTCGACAAAACTCTGGTAGCATGGACGAAGGGGCGCCTCGAGCGCTGGAGAGCAGGAACTCTCAAGTGTTAACGGCCCACGTTGGGCAACAGTGCACGCGTGATTGGGTTCACTGGTGTTATAGACTTGTTTCTTTCCTTTTCCTTTTCGTTTTTTTTTCTTTTTAAGCAGGAGTTTTTGGCTAGGGCGTGGTGTTCACCATAGAGGTAGCCATGCCTGCCCGCTACAAAGGGTAGGCATCATATCATCATCATCATCATCCTGAAGTTTCTCCGGATTGATCGACTAGAGACGGTGACGTTCGTCCTCGGACGCAATCCCCAATTTTGCACAGTCCCGCTTTCGCTGTCTGTGTTCGCAATGTCTATATTCACGTTGCTGCTGTCGACGCCTCTCCGCTCTGTTAGCTTTCTATCTCCTGCGTGCATGCGCTACGCCGCACCCTTGGCTTTTCCAGGTATACGGGTAAGAGGCAACCGATGACACCGCGAGGGGGAACTAAGTTAATCAGGCGCGAAGGCGCTCGCGCGGACATCGGCGTGCTTGACCACGGCGCGGTGGGTGGAGTCGAGTCCGGCCGTGGCTTGACAAAAGGGACGTCCCTTCACTCGCTAGGTGCCGCCAACAGAACGAGTAAGGCACGGCCGGCGCCGGAGGTCCAAGTGTTCATGAGAAAAAGTAACTACGGCAACTTCGCGAAACCACACCCCTACGGAAAACAGCTGAGCTTGTGAGCGAGCTAGCTTTACCTCTCTACATGGCTGTTACCACTGGTACTCGTGAAAAATACCTTTGAAGAACGCTGGTGGGCCATATTTTTGCGACAGGTCTATCACCCTGTCAGCGAGGGGCGATGCAGAAATCTGAGCGGAAGGGGGGGGGCTGTCAGGACATCCGGTCATCCCCCCTGGATCCGCGCCTGGTCGGCCATGCCATTATCTTCCTAGATAGCATGCGACCGTCAACGGCCGCTGCTATCTACGCTGCTATCTACGCAGCACACAAAGGGCTTTAACAACCTCTTCGACATTCTTGGGATTTTCGCCCATTGTGTTCTCGAGAATCCTCCAGCATGTCACGGGGATTCCGAAGGCGTTCTCTGCACACCTCCTGTATGATGCAAGAAAAACAAGTGTTCTACACATTGCCCTCTTCAGTCCTTTGAAATATTGCTAAGACATCTTTGTGAAACTGCTAGTCTAGGCTGTTGTGGTACAGAAGAAGCAAAAAACGAAGTTAAAACACTGAGCAGAAGTCGCGCAAACTTGTTACACCTGCTGGTCTCACTAAGTCTCAATGGGTATAAAACCCGAGAAACAAGTAGCGAAATTAAAAGTTGGGAAAGACATGGCATTTTATGCATTTATCCTTTCATCTGCACACAAACTACTGGCAGTTCATTTGTGATAGAAAGTTTTTGTACTGAGTGACGTGACAAGTCACCTGCCCTATTATCGCTACATTTAAGGAAAATTTTCATTTGCTTTATGTGGGTCTTACTGCATGAAGGTTTCCTAAGGTCAGAGAGGTAACAGCCCTGTCACACAGACTTCTGTGAACTCCTTTTAACTCCATCTTCATCGCAAGAGAGATGCGCACAGTGGCACATGATAGCATTTCCGCTAAGTGCTTTATCAATTCAATGCACACTATGATTCAATGCTTCCCTTTAGTGTCCATTTAAAATAGTTTTACGCCTAACCAAAGGGGACATTTTTGTCTGTACATAAGCAACATGGCACCTAATGGGCCCATGGCAGCGTCTGTTAAATGCCTCTTAGTGTTGTTGTGAAATGGCCACAACTTTAAGGTCAAGCTCCAGTAGGAAGTCTCGTGCACCTTTATCTCAAAAGGGTTCATGGGTTATCTGGTGAGAGGAGTACAAGGGTGAGGCTTTGAAAGAGTTTAAGAGAGTTCCAAGTGTTTTAAAGAATTTCACCTTGCTCTGCTCAGGTGGTAATTGAAGATCCGCTTCTTGTCCTCAAGCTCTCGTCCAGGGTATGGCCTCAGGAAGTCTGGCCGGAGCTTAAAAGCCTCGTCACCAACAAACACACATGGAGCTTGCTGCATGGTGTTTGGCAGTGCCAAGCTTCTCGGAAGTTGCAGCGGGCCTTGCTCCAAGCGCTGCCCAAACTGCGACTGCTGGAGGACTCCGCCATCACTCTGCTTGCCATAGGCGCCAATGTCCACCACCACAAACTTGTAGTCGCTATCGACTATGGCAAGGAGACCGATGGAGCACGTGCCCTGTAAAAATAGTCCATTTAAGAAGTATGCGGGGCATTGTTAAATTATACATTGTGTGATTTGGGACAAAGCTTTGATATTCTTTCTAGATGGTTTATAAATATGGCTGTGCAGATATTGGAAATGTTGAACCAGAATTGAAGTCTTTGCTATTCGAATCGAAAGCTCACAATTCGAAACGACTGAATATCCGTATTCTCTTCAAATATAAGGGATACATTATTGCAGTCAAGTGGTGACTCTTCTTAATGATTTTTCCACAGGAGATTCAGTTCCTGCACAAAGGCCAATGACCAGCTTCTGAACAAATACATAGAGCACATAACTTCTGCTCAATATTTCCAGTTTTTCAATAATCATGCCTCACCTTTAGGGAGACTACAAATTTGTCGTCTGGAGCTAAGCAATCTAGGTATTACTTTGTTAATCTCACCATGGTCTGCCAGACAGATATAAGGTGTATGGACTGAGCTCAATCTGCAAAGTGGCAATGGCATTGTTGGGGCAGCCAACGCTACTAGACTAGCTTCAGTTGCAAAACTTGGCGGCGTTGTGCGGAAATGCCACCTGCCCGCATTTTCATGGCACTGCCGTCGCACCCAGCTTCACTTCCCCACTAGCCGGCTACGCCAACTGGCCCGACGAAACACGCAGTGCAGCGTTGGTGTATTCTGTGGTTGGTTGACGGCGGATTTCAGGAAGCATGTCATCCGCAAAACTGTAGCCTTTACCGCGTTTGTTAAAGATATTAGCAGACGATGCCGACGTGCTGCGTTCCTGACTGCAACAAGTGGCTATCGAATGATGTCGACAGTTCAGCGCACCACTTCTTGTGTGCTCCCAGCAATGCGACACTTCGCTCGGCATTCAACAGAGCAATTCCTCGTGCCGACCGGGAACTCTCTGCGAAATCTATGGTGTGTTATTTACACTTTCATGAGCAGGATATCTTGTGTTTGTGCATATTATCAATGGACAGACAGTTGAGGTGCCACGAGACAAGTGGACACTTGCCGAGGGTGCGGTGCCAAAAGTGTTCTCGAACGTTCCCTCAAATCTGTCAAACCAACCGGGGAAAAAGACGCAAACGAAGAGATATGTTTGGTGATCTGTTCTGGGCCACCTTAGAAGAGCTGTCAGAGAATACGCTGAGTCGTGTTGGGTGCCCCTTGCGCTTTCAGGAACTGAGTGCATGCATCATTAAATTTTTAACAGCGGCCCTGTTTAAGCTTTAGGCTTCCCCGCGTAACGTTTGCAAAAACTCTCCTAGCGATGACGTCACTGCGCACAGCTGCGCCTCGCATCACCTTGCGATAGCCAAACAATAGCTAATAAATAATGGATCCATAAACAATAACTTCGGGAAAATGCTGGGGATGACTTGGTAGTTATTAGCCTAGCCCAAATTACGTTAATTTTTATTTAGTCACGTGCATGCTTACACGCATACCTTGCAGGAACCTTGCATAAAAATGCATTCTTAGGAAGGTTCCTGGAGCAGCGGCGGGGATCCAGTCTTGAAGTAAAGGCAGCGAGGAAACATGCCAAGCTGCTGTAGGTGGAGTTGGTTTCCACGTAGGCCCAAATCATTTGCCTAGATTATGTCCCTTCTGACAGTTTAAGTCTTAGCTATATATAGGGGCATAGTTGTTTTTTACTTCATTTTCTTTAATGAAGCATTCATTGGTTTACAAGAAAGTTGTGCTGTTATTTTTGTGGATAAGGAATTTGGTCTCGCTAGCTGGCGTATAACTGCCCCAGACCAAAGTGTTAAGCAAGTAAAAGCAGCGAGAAAACGTGCCAAGCTGCTGTATGGGAAAAGTAAACTGCGTGAAAGGTTTAGGCGGCAGGAAGAAACACACGACACTTAAAACGTAGCTTCTGCGCTTCGTCGTGTGCGTTTCTTCGTATCGTGCAGTTTACCCTTATTTCAGTGGGAGCCAACTACTCCGATTTATCTTATTGCTGTAGGTGGATACCGTTTTCGCATGGTATCACTAATTCGGACTATAGGGAGAACGCCAGCGAGCGTGAAACACGCGCAAGCTGCCCGTCCGCACGAGCTTATGGCTGCGGCGAAGGCGTCTGCAGTGGAGCGCGATGGAACGGCGCCGCCATCTGGCGGCTGCCCAAGAGTGGCGACAGCAGCGGTAAGAGCACGGGCGGAGAGTTTTACAACTGAAGCTAGTCTAGTAACGTTGGGGGCAGCCACGCCATATTACTGGTTGCGTCAGTCGTGCAGGTTGTCGGACAGATACCGGAGATACCCGGCAAACTTCTCATAACATGTGTTCGACCCACCCGGTAGACTTGATGCATCAGCTCAGACACAGGATTGTTTTGTCTGAATACCGTGGCAAAGGGTCATCAGAGCTGCGAGGCATCACGGTGAACTTTGCGATGTGTGGCCGCAACAGCCATTAAAGAAGCCTAGCTATCAGTATGATGGCTAGGTTGTATTCTTGTCCATATGTAATCTTATAAAGAACCCTCTGCCTGTATTATAGAGGCACTAGTGTAATTGTTAAGACGAAGTCATGGATGTCACTTGCTACATAAAAACAGTACTGTAATATTTTGCACATTATTTAAAATACACTGCTAGTGTTACAGACGCACAGATTGCTTGAGTAAAACAATAAAACAGCAACAGCATGAGGCTGCCAAAGTGTATGCTAAAATAGTAAACTTACCTTCTAATTAAAATACATTGTGCCGGAGTTCCTGGGTCGCTTGATGTGGACATGTTTGCCATCAACGGCACCAATGCAGTTTGGGAACAGCCATGTGCGGCCGAATCCTTCCGCAGTGTGCAGCCATGCAGCAGCGTCTGGCTTCTGAATAGAATTGAAGCAAATAGAGTTTGGTCATATCACAGTCTTCATAGTGCACAGCCTACGTTTAGGCAAGTTAGTACAGATTCATCGTGGCATAAATGACACAAGTCCTTGGTTAGACTGTAGCGTCCACCGGCACTCACTTGAGCAGCAATACAATGAATTAGTCTCTGTGCCAGAGCAAACGACTCACATTAATCTGCAGGGCAACCATTCCTTTTACCACTCAATGAGACAGGTAATGACCTGCCACTGTGGATCGACAATATATGCAAAGGTGTACAAGTTATCTGCATTTTCTTTTGAACTGCACACAACAGATGACGACATAAGAACACAATAAGAGCGCCATCTAACAATTGAGGATCCTCGATTGTTAGCATCTATGGTGTGTGCTTTGCATTCTGGCATCCTCATTTGCTATGCGCTGCAGCACAAAGGCTCCAAATCAATTCAATCAACTCTCTAATAGCTCAGACACCATACAAATTACAATAATTGAGCAACCTGTACAGAAATGAAAAAATGAGGTGCAGTGGACAGAACAATTAACAGTGCCATTAAGGAGTTTATTTTTTAGAAAGTAAGTGCGGTAACATATCTACAGAACCATCATAAGGGACTGTTTAATTGGGCACAGATTAAATGTGTTGTGCTAAAGTTTGATGTTAGCAAAACTGAAAGCTTTCAACAAAAAGGCAATTTTGCGTTGGAAACCCGCACCTACAAATAATTAAATATCCTGTAGACTACTAGTACTAATAGGGTCCCTTTGTTTTTCGGAAGAACCACATAATTTCCGAAGTTTGTACCCCAAACAAGTTCTGTGAAAGCTGGGTTAACCAGATTTCCCCCAGAGTGAACGAAGGAAAACCACAATGACAAAGCATTGCCACCCCATTTTTCAGCTCTATTCGGATGACCGGCTCAATTTCCCTGAGCTAGCACGACATGACTGAGTGCCACCAAACAACACTACAAACAATGACACTGCAAACAAGCTGCTAGCGGCACATGCCGCCTCATTGCAGCACAGCAATAAGCTTCATCGCATTTTGCTGCTCAGCCACACCACACTCGTCTGTGTGATTCGGTCAATAATGTGACTACAGCTTTATGAACTAATCACATACCTAATGTATTAATACGTACACAGCACAGTAATGGGACCATGTGACTGAAAATTCTGTTTAGCATGAGTTGTTTCATCCAGGATCTTACACAGGAATGTACTTACGGGCATGTATATTGGCTGAAGCCTGTACCACAGTGCCCTGCATGTGACTCTCACAGCCAGGCGTGCAGTGGATATGCCCACCCGGAAGGAGAGCGCAATATCCTGCATGAGGTCTCCAGAAGACAGATACCTGCATTGATATTATGGAATATACACAGTTCATAACAACTGCTTGATGGGCCATTGGAAGGAAGTAAAAAGGGTCAAAATGCAGCCACTGATCATGCAGCCACAGGGCCGCGCACTACATGGCATTAAGTGTTACCTGAGCGTCATGGCCAGTCGTTCCGCAGAAGAAATTGGCTCTCTGATGCAATATTGCCTACCCAGGTCTCTTCCGACAAGGCTCAATATAAAATCAAACTGCTGGGGGACCATGCGATAGTACTTCTTGAAGTACTCGATGTCACCATCACGCATTTTTTCCATCTGCAATAGGATGTACACTTCTATTAATTTTCTTTTCAAGCACACCAACAAAGATCGCAGATAGCATTTGACGAATAATTTGAACTTGCACTTGAGTCGGCAATATATGTGGGTACAGTCCCCATTCGAGCAAAAAGCCTAGCGACACGATGGGGATCGCGGTCGCGTCATCTATTCGATTGCCAATGAAAGCAGCGCGGTGGCTTTTTACATACCGGCGTCAGACGACCACTTTTGACCGCGATCAGCCTGATCAGGATCGAAATTCTCGACTGCGATTAGCTCCCTCGCGCACAGGATCCAATCACGAATGATAAATTCGATACGGATTGGGCTCGCGATCAGAAGTGCGCCGTGTGACGCCCGAACGGCAGACTCGCAGTTGTCACTCATGTCGCCTTCTATTGCTGCCTCACGTGAAGTTTACTAAACATAGCACGTCCTGTTTTTCCAACTTTTTGAAACATGCATTTAATTCGCGACAGAGGTGAGTTTCTTGGGCTTTCGATTCTCGAGTTAAAAATTTTTTTGACGCGCTGAACACACGAAACACTGCCACAGATGCCCACCGGCTTTTCATTAGCTAGTCGCTCAAAACACCGCATCGAGCAGCGAGCGACGGTGATGAGCGATCTCGTCGCGCGTGAAATCGCTCAAATCGAATTTTAAGCTGTCTACAGGTGCTGGTGCGTCTAATTAGCATCATTGTGCTCGCGGCAACAAATCACACGATACGTACCGTGGTGAAAAACTCGCTCTCGGCGTGGCGCGTTCTCCACGAGGGTCGGACCCACCATCTGCGCCGGCGTTCTTCTTCCAGGCATTTTTGGATGAGAAGAACTTTCATTTTTAGCAATAAAAGTCTTTTCCGGCTCTTAGTCAGCACCATCTCTGTACTTGTAGAAAGTCCAAACCAACAAGAAGCAACACCGACGCTTTATCGCAGTTTCGCAGTTACGGTGGCTAGATGGGCACCATGGTATAATGGGTAGAGCACTGGGGCTGCTGTGCTGAGGACACCCAGTTTGAAACAAAAGTAGGTCACGAGGTATGGGCCGGGCCGCTCATCAATGACAAAAAAAAATTTCTTAGGTGCTGGGCAGATTCGAATCAAATGTCAAGCACCGACTTAGCGGCAACCCTGCTAACAGGTGTAGCATGTCCAGAGGTAGTCGTGAGAGAAGCCTGGCTCATACATGACTGATCTCTGTGGTGGCAATACAATGTCTCTACATTGTTTCAATGCTATCGTATTAGCATCGGAATCATCGTGAAATGGGGTATGCCAGAATTTGTCTTTCTAAATTTATTCCCCTGTACCTATGTGCCACAGCTGCGCTCCTATCTCAACATTAGTCGATCTCACCTGAAGTAATGTATATATAGCCTTAGCTATAATTTCTAATGAGCATGACTGATTCTCACCAAGAGTAACAGCCGCTTCAATTCCTTCACAATCTGCAACTGCATTATCAAATATGTTATAGTGAATCTGAGAAGTCTGCCACAACTGAGGATCGAACATGTTTTCAGTTTCAAGCAAACCATGCCAGTCAATTTCATGAAAGTGGCATTACAGAATTCACAGGCATTCAATTGCACAATGCATGCTTATAGGCAATTTTATATTCAGTTCATGGCACTTGCCATCTTGGGCTGTGTAATCTAAATTTTGTGCATAGTGACGTCAAGTTTACTTAATCGTGGAACGTTAAAAACACCTGTGCACTGACTCTAGGTTGTTACAACCAGAAAAGTGGGCATGTGAGCAGCCATGGTGAGGGTGCCCCAAAGCTCGAGTAAATAGGGTGCCTGCATGCGCTCGCCCCCCCCCCCCCCCTTCACCATTCAGTGCAGAGTAAGGACAACTGCGTCATTTGCAACTGAACAGAAGTTGCAAAAAAAGAGTTCGATAGAAAAATTTACCTTATTTTCCATTAATTGTACATAATGATGGGAGTCTGCAGTCAGGCATTCCCTCACTACGGCACATGGAAACAAAACAGGAAAACAAAAATGAGTAGCTCATGAAAAATTAAGCCCTCAAACATGCAATATACATCCATCACCTGTGCACCATCAGCCTGATTACAACTTTTCTATTACTGTACAAATATAGCTGTAGCCATTTGCTTTTGCACACTCAACTTCTTTCAGTGGTTTATGTTTTCAATTCATTAGATATCTTTAGTGGCACACCTAATTTTTTTTAGAAGCTCAATCACCACATACCTGTGATGCTTTGTTTCCCAAGCACCAAATAATGCCAGCATGCCTCATCACTTTATCATGGCAATCTCTTAAAAGTTGTCACAATTTATTTGGTCGTTTTGACAAGATTGCCAAGCTGATTAAACATGAATTGCACTGAATCCTTCTATATAATCTCAACTCTTTCCTTGATTGGCACCAGTATATCAAGCTTTAAGTTGACAGCTTGAAGCATCACTTTCCTATCCTTCAGGATAGGTAGGTTATCTTTATGTTTGCTTGGATTGTTACACATTTTTGATGGCAAGCGCCATGAACACTTCCAGATTTGGTGAGAACTTTCATTTTTCAACTTCTATTTCATCAGTGACTCCACCACACCTACCGGTGTGATAGTTTTCTTTACATACAAGGAGTATGTTATACTTTCACAAGCATCATCAAAATGTGGTTCACGTTTAAGGCATTCACCAGGGTAAAGCAACATTTGGCGGCAGTTGCAGCAAATAGAGCACTGTAACAATCAGAAAAGCAACCAACCTGCGATTGTACAGCAAAATCCCATTTTTGCAGCTACTCTGATGCCATTGCTGTAATATAATATGTAGAAAACAGACAGCCTAAGCTAATGATCAAAGAACCGCTCAGTGACAACAGAAATTCAGACATGTGATGAAACAACCACTCAGAGATCCACAGATCCAGACGTGATGCTGCAGCAACTGTGGAATTCCTTTCACGTGTTTTCACAGTACACCCATGTGCACTAGAAATCTTACACTATAGGGTATACCATTTGGGCAGCTGCTTTGGTGCTGCTACCACTGTCAAAGTCCTGCACCCCTCAGTCAGTCAATGGGCACTAAAAGTACTGGATTTGCATGTAAGTAACACGACCACAAATATGATGCAATGGCCGGCTTTTGGTCTCTCCTAAAAAAAATTTATTGTGATTATATGTGTCACGAACCCGAATATAATGCGAGGCGCGTCCTGAGGCTGGAAATTTCAAGGAAAAAAAAGGCAATATCCGTGAAACTGAGCCACCAGGTATATGGTGCGTCCTTCTACATTGAGCTTATTCCAATGACGAAATTCAGCGAGGCACGTGACACAGCCACCAACTCCACACCCCCTCACCACACATTCGTGCTGAGCCCCAACCCACACGATGGACTCCCATGTTTCATGTGAGCAGTGAGTGATAATCCATACAGCTTGTTTGAAAGCAGAAACAAACATAAGGGTTCTGCAAACGCCACATTCGAGTTGAGGTTATATTCACAGCATAGCTGCAGTGCACGCTTGCTTGCTTAACGCATGCTTGCTGTAGAGGCTACCATCATAATAAACATGCACGGCATTGTTGACATTGTAGCATCGCCTCAGCGGGTCAAGATACGATTTGTTGCCCTTTTTGCACAAAAGCACGCGTCTCAATTGTGCGAAATTAGTGCACCACAGCTGCACCACTCGTTTCAAGCACAGTACTCAAACCACACATTCAGCGCTGAACCGTGGGCGGTCGACGCAGTCACATTTTGTGACTAGCAGCACATCCCTCGACGTCCGTCATGTAAAGGCGGACACGGCGTCGCCACATCGCGGTTCGCTTAACTGCGCTGCCGTGGTGGGCTACGCCACTTCGCCATTTCAATCGTCATCACCTCAAGGAACACGGATCACACACGCAGGTTCTGTATTGCCAGAGCTCACCGAGGCCAAAGCCGCACTGCCACACAAGCACTAACTACTCACGGATTTCCGCCAAGTAACACAGAACCTACAACCAATACTCAAGCAACGCAAGCACAATCACACACGCAATGTTGAAGAACGCGCGGTCGGCGCGGGCTGCAGAGAACGAACACGACTGTAACGATGTCGCTTGGCGCCACCATCGCGCCTTCTCAAAAGCCCCTAAATGATCGTGTCCCTAGGTGCCTAGGATCGAGTCACGTGAGGGATTTTTGTACGACATTTTTAGACGCACGCCGCACCGTGTGTCTCGAATCGACGGAGCGGCAAGCCGGAGCATTCGAAAAACCGGATCGCCGCACGTCGGATCAGACGCCGCGTCGTACCGTGTGTCTCGCGCTGGAAGAGGCTCCGTGAGGACATTCTCGCAGCTTGCATGCCGGCTTCTTGAAAGAGATGTTTAGCCCTCGGGTTTGGGCGTAAACAAAAGGAAACGATGCGGGCAATGCATGGCTGCCCTTGCGAGCTAGAGGCTGGCCTCCGGTGCCGGAGGACATCAGGGTCAATACTCGATGTGGAGAGTGAGAAGACACGTGCCTTTCAGTGAACCCTTGCGTACATGTTGTGGATTGTTTTGACCAATGCCATGTCCGTCACAAAAGTTTTGGTGCTATTGGTTATAATGATGTGAGCCCCCCTGTGTGAATGGCTGGTTTGGGACTCTTTGTGCAACTGAGGGTTTGAAGAGTCGCGTTTTGGTGGTGTGAGAGAGAGCGAAGGAGACAGCAACCCACGGCGCCACTTCACCGCGGGAGACCAGGCCAGGCAGGCAGGGTGCCGACGAGCGGTGTGACCTCATTTTGTATGTAAAAGTGTACAGTGTAAACTTAAAGCAAATGCTAAATTAATAAACCCAGTTATTCAAATGATTCCTCTCATCGTCGTCGTCGTACCTGCACCTGCCGGCGCGCATCCCCCATCATCGTCGTCTCCCGGGTGAGCTGGTGCGTCCGAACAGCTGCGTCACTTCGCTACAATATCGAGAATTTCGTTATATTGAAGTTTATTATATCGAGGTTTAACTGTATTTAGATTGTTCTTCAAATTCTTTCCCCACCGTGCCTTAGTTGATTGAAATTAAGCATCGTTAATTATGAGTGCTGGTTACGGCTAACTCCTGCGATAGTATCGCTTGAGGTGTCTTGACGGTGCATCTGACGCTTGTAAAAAACAAAGTGCGTGGAACGCACTATGCCTACTTCTGTATCCTGTGGGCGAGTGAATGCGAGCGAGTGAAATGTGGCGGCGTCGGAAGACGTCGTCTGCTCCGGGATTACTAGTGGCTCGTCTCAAGAGAGAGAGAGAAAGAAAGGAAAAGAAGACAAGGAGGTTAGCCAGTGTACCGGCTGGCTACTGGGAAAGGGAATAAAAGGTGATAGAAAAAAAAATTCAAGAAAATTCGCGCGATAACGCGACCCTACGCGCTACAACGTTCAAAGCCGGTCGCACAATTCACAAGCCCTTAGAAACTTCAGCAGAGCCCTTAAGTGCAGTGCGGCATGTAATTAGGACGGTATTCACACAGCCATAACCGTTGGGCAAATAAAGTTTATTCCTATCCTATCATTAAGAGCTGCTGCTAAAATGCCCGCCACTTCTATTTATTTACGCTACGGAAGTAAATCTGAGAAAATTTACAGTGTATGAGACGGGGTATCACGATTTTTCTGTCCATCGCAAAAGCAGTTTTCCCCGCAGCACGACAGATGACACGTCGGGCGTGTTTCTATCATTCGCCGGGCCGCGACCTTATCGGCCGGATTCCTCTCCTCAAATACTCCTCCCAGGGCAACTGCGTAATTAGTTCGCTACGTCGCGTCGTCTCCTGAATCGACTTTCCATCTGGGAGCTTGTGGACAGCATTCATGTGGTTTTGTTAACTTTAAGAGGAAAATGATCGCTTCCGCAGGGGTCCTTGATGATGTTCCATTCTAGGTACGGCATAAGTGGTCCTGATGTCTATGAGATGAGAATGTTCCATGTGCAACGCTATAGAACGTCGTATCTTTCCTATTAAGTAGGCAGGCACCTGTGGAAATAAAGAAATTTTCTATTAGGCGACCCTCGCATCACAATTTGAGTCTCCTCATAGGGTGCTATGCGCATTTAGATAGATAGATTTTATTGATAGGAAAGACAGAGAGGTCGGCCTGAGCTGCTATGCACTGAGGAAGAGGGAAGGGGAGTGAAAGTACTGGGATGGATGATGGTGATGTGATCATTAGACGGTGGCCCTACTAGATTTTAGGCGTCTATGACGAGCGCGGACTGTTTATTTCTGGAATAGCAAGCAGCATACATTTCATTCATGATCCTGAACACGTGCCGGCATTGTCATTGTCACATGTGCCGATAAACACAAAAAACCACACAAAAATATATGCTGGGTAACATTGTAAAACAGGATTGCGACAGGCGATCACCAAACTAACCAAGAGCCTTTCTACTATGTCATCAACGAGGGAGAGAAATTGTAATTTCAACTGGGATTCATAGCGCTAAAACAACACAAGGACGAGGAAGAACACGGGACGAGCGCTAATTAGCGCTCGTCCGTGTCGGCGTCGGTGTCCCGTGTCGGCGTCTCGTGTTGTTTTAGCGCTATGAATCCCAGTTGAAATTACAATGACCTACCAACACGGTGAAGGAAGTATAGGACAGGCGGAAAGCAGACTTCAGGAGAGCATTTATGAGGTAGAGTCCATTTTAGAAGACATGGGACTGAAATGCTCTGCTGAGAAGTCTGAACTCCTAGTACTCAGTAACAGGAAAAGGGGTAGAAAACCGAGGGGATATGTTCCCGAGGAAGAACCCAGGTTAGTACTAACCACGAAGGCAGGCAAAACTATTAAGCAAGTCGAATCCATTAGAGTCTTAGGGTTATTCCTGGAGGCAAGCGGGGCAAACGGAAAAAACAATACAAAACATCACAAGCAAGACTGAGGGGGTAATAAGACTGCTAAGGAGAATCACTAACAGACACAGAGGGTTGGGAGAGGAGAGCGCCATGAGACTGGTCCATGCTTCGCCTTGTGTCACTTCTCATATGTAGCAGGGATGCTTAGATGGACACAGACAGAACTAAAGAAGTTGAACAGATTAATTAAAAAGGCTTGTCAAACAACAGTGGGATTGCCGGTTAGCACACCGGATGATAAATTAATGAAACTAGTGCTCCACAACACAATAGCCGAAATAATTGAAGCTCAGCAAATTGCCCACAGAGAGAGGCTTTCCGAAACAAGGTCAGGTAGAGCAATACTCGAAGAGCTAAGATGGTACCCAAGCGAATCAGAAAATTCGGAAGACACAGTAGAACTAAAATATAGCGTAAGAGAGATCATCAAGACGACTCCTTTCCCAGAAATATGCACCCGGTGCACAACCTGGAAAGAAGAAAGGCAAGGGCCAAAGCTCTCCTGCAGGAGATAGAACAGGACAGAGAACATGCGGCTTTGTAGATGCTGCATGGGTCAGAGGAAAGAAAGCCTTTACGGCAGTAGTAGTAGATGCAGATTCACTCGGGATGCTATTACAATCATGACTAAAGAAGCGACAGTGGCAGAACAAGTAGCGATAGCATTGGCTTTAAGGAATAATAAGTGGACGCGAATTTACAGTGACTCTAAGATGGCTATTAGACATTTTACCAAAGGCTTTGTAACCAAAAGGGCTGCCCAGCTGATCGGTGAGATGGACAGCCAAGGGATCGAAATCCGCGTGGTTTCCTGCACACATGGGGTCTGTCGATCCATCTCGGAGGAATTTGAACGAGGTGGCTAACGCAGCTGCACGAGGACTTACTATCCGTGCACTACGCGACCAGGACCCCAATAATATGCTGGAGGAGAATAGGGACCGATTACTTACATATAATGAAGTCACGGAAGCATTATTACATGAACAGAAGGGAATTCCCAGTGCCACATGCTAAGCTCAATAGAGCTCAAGCGGTGACTCTGAGATTGTTACAGACAAGAACTTATCCTAGTCCAAACTTTATTAACAAGCTATATCCAGAAAGAGAGGTACCAATGAATTGCGAGAAGTGTATGGCATCATTACTCTGGATCATATGCTTTGGCAATGTCCTGTGGCTTTCACTGATTGCGACAAGGAAAGAGACTGGTGGCGGCGAGTGCTTCACAGTGGAGTGCTTTTAGATCAAGTACAGGCCGTCCAGAAAGCCCACGACACGGCGGTAAGGTTAAACCTTACTGTCCCGACGTGGGAGCCGCCTGCGTCATCCTAAGGGTTGATCTTCAGGACCTGAATAAAGTTTATCATACCATACCATAACAACACGCCCAAACTTCTTCCCTGCTAGAGGGAGAGAAAACTGTGAGCATGTGAACGAAACGAAAATGGCAGATGTCACTTAACAAATAAGCAAAGTAAAGGCGTAGGATGAGGCGATAAATACGTTTGAATAAACAATAAAATAAAAAAGAAATAGAATCAACAAATAATACACCAAACAACACATGTAGGGGCGATGATGTCATAAAGGCATGAAGGATAAAGATATGGCTTAATGGAAAAAAAAACACCAGATGTAAAGATGAAGTCGACGAAAACTATAAACATGGCTATCAAAAGAGTAAAACGTGGTGAAAAACAAGCGCTGAGGCGTTTTCGGCATTTTCAGCATTTTCGCAACCTATGCAAGAGACAGCTATTTCATGTGTGAACCTGATTGTAAGCCTGCTGCTAGAAAAGAACGAGTTTGTCTTTAATTATAGATCGGCAAGCTTGAAACCGGCATTTTGCACGCTTTTCATCCTGTTGAAGGGAACGGCTGCAGAGGAAAGCTTAAGAGACGGCTAGCGTATTTGGTCAATGCTCCTTGCTTGACAGGCAAAACACAATGGGATAATTGGTCGGCGGTGGATGCATGTCGCGTTGACGGCACCGAGGTGAGCAGGCGCACAGCTCATGACATGCCAGATTAAAACCGGCACGTGGAGGGGCGATTTGTGGCAGCAAGGCGTGACGCGTCAACGACCCTTGCCGGTTGTGGCGCACGGTTCAGAAATTCATTCTGAGACACGCTTTCGAGTGGTTTCAAACGTGACGGACGCGATTACAGCTGACCAGATGTACTTGCGGACCGACTGGCTCTGAGAAATGACGGGGCGGCGCATGACGACGGAAGACCGTTGCCAATCGGCCGTCGCGAAAGGCTTCTTCGAGCAAGCATTTACTGAATAGGGGTACGTGAGCCCAAAGTGTCGGTCGCCACGTTTCATTGACAAAGGACCCGTAGCTACTACGGTATCGGTTTTTCGTATAGGTACGAGTGGAGAAGGGGTCACAGCAAAGGTCAATCGCTGCAGCTTCCAGGTGCCGCCTGTTCTTTAGATTTTATTGAGCACATTGTGCTGGGCGCTGTGGCTCTCCCAGGGAGCACGCATCCTATGCACCTGTCCCCCCCCCCCCCCCCTTTCTTGGAACGTTGTTGTCATTTGTATGTTGTTTTGGGGGATAGTGAGAATGATACCGTAAAAGGCGGTAGAGGAAAGGGCGCTTGGAAGAAGCGCAATGCTGGAAGCGCCGGCACAGGATTCGTGATTGGTGCGTCGGCGGACCACTCACAGCCACTCCGTGGCAATTGGGTGGTAAATGCTTGGGGCGGGGCACCGAAGGGTAGAAAAGGTGGCCCCGCTGCCCCGTCCAAACTTTTCTGGACAAACTTCGGTGCTATGCACCATCGACTATGTCGAGATAGGGTCGCCCTATGTATACCAGTTCCGTCTTATATGTGTACTTGTAACTTCATGTAAAGTCTTGTAAATAATTGTAATAGAAAGTTTTCTTTTCTCTCGTCATCTGTGTCTACTTCGATCAAGCAGAAGCATCCAGCGAACCAGTCGCCGCTATCGCTAGCGGCAGTATACATCCTCTACTTGCGTAAACCGGCTCTGGCGGTGCGTCTCGGACGCCCAAGTAGAAGAGTGGTAAAGAAGAACCTGAACTTTACTGGCGCAGTCGGCAAGGATTGGAGCGCAGGACAAGACTAGGTGACATAGAATACAAGCAAGACATCGCCTCGGGCGACGCAGGCAGACACAACGGCAGCAGAAGCTCGATCTCTGATCGACACCCGTCGAGACGGACTTTGCAGCAGAAAGCTGTAGCGGCTGGAGGCCGCAGATTCAGTGCCTTCTCTGAAGACAACGAGGCGCGGCTGGTTTAAGGCAGCCCTCGACGACTCATCACCAGCGGACCGCGGAACCACCTTTCACCACACATGGCGGAGCGGCCGACAACGGAGACAGACGGGCGAATGGGGTGAGTTGCTTTCGTCTCATTTTCGCTCGCTCCTGTTGTCGTGTTCGAGCCAAGGGAAATGGCGGTAGGCTGGTCAAGGACGTCGCAGAGGTACGTGTGGCCAGAATGGATGAGCGACAGCTGCGTGAAGACAGGCAAGCTCTCGGAGCTAGAAATGCAGCGCACTTTAGAAAAGGCGCAGGAGTACCGCCAGCAGCTGGAACGTAGGCTAGCATTAGCCAAATTAAAGCAAACAAAGCTTTGAAAGTTGAGGAAGTGCCGTCAGAACTAGAGGGTAGACCTCAGGCGTTTGAGGGCGGTATTCTTCCCGGTTTTAGGATCGCACTGGATCGTGATGACAGGAGGTAAGCCGCCGTCCCAGAGCAGGAACCTTCGGAAGGACTCGCACGCTTCCGCTGGTATAGTTCCAGAGCAAGAACGCTTGGCGTTGGTTGGCGCGTGCGATACCGGTCGTGACGGCGCGGTCGTAGTAGAGGCGGAGATCGAGGCACTAGATGCGATCGACGCAACGCAGGCCGTTGTGGGTTTGAGGCCTCGGATCCTAGTTTTAGGGATGAGGAGAGCTCTCAGCGTGAGAGCGTGGGTCTAAATGAGGAGCAGGATCCACAAGCTCAAGTGATAGTGCGGGCGCCGACCCGGCTGGTGATCCTTATGGCACTGCTGAGCTAACCACAACCGCGTCACCCCCTAGATCACCTGTTGTGATCGGGAGCGACCTCGAGCATGAGTCGCCTGACAGGGATGACAATGTGGGTCTCGAACCCGAGGCAGGTTGTATAAGCTCAGCTTTTACCACCTGCTGACGTTGATCACGCAATGCAGCGGCAGGCGGCAGACAAAGGTCACTTGTCGGGCTCAGTAGGGGAAAGTCCGGACAATCAGGGGATGTCCGTGATTGTTCAGCGGAGTAAAAGTGCGACGATCCGGACAAGCACCGACGCAAGCAACGACGAGATGGTTTCGGGTATGAGCCCGAAACTATCATGTGGTGAGGAAGGCAGCGTGAGCACCAGCCGCACGTTTCGGGGGCACGGTTGGTCGCAATCGCATCCGCATGACAGGCAGCTGTCGAAAGACGACAGAGAGTCTTTCCACCGCTTTACGGAAGCAACAGAAGTGGTCAGGGAAAGCTGTAGACCACTAGCGTATTTTAGCGGTGGAGTTATTCCTTGTGCTTTTAGACCTTCGTTGACTACTCGAAGGCGGGAGTGCGCGTCAGGAGCTAGCTCGCAGTGGGGGTTCAGCTTACTATGTCGCTCGCTCCGCGTCCACATGTTCATCGCGACTTTGTTCGTGCATGTATTTGACCCCGTGGGCCAACAAACGTGTGTAGAGTTGGCAGCCTGTGCAAGATTTTAAGTAAGCCCGCAAAGGGCTGGCAATCTCGCCAGATTTCCCCAGATCAAGTTATTGGGTCTAGCCAGATCTAGAGTGCCAGCTTAGGCATGTCAGGGCTCGACCACGATCGGGGGCGAGTGGTGAGACGGAGGCAACTCCATTGTGTGTGAAGTGCAAGACAATGGACACGGGGACATTGATTGTGCTCACAGTGTGCACATTCTTTTTTTTATTCTTTCCAACTTCAGCGTTGCTTGCTTTGTATATTATGTGGTGCATGATAGGCTGGGCGCCTTTATAATTAGTTGGTTAATAACTTGAATGTTTACCTGGGCGCGGGTCTTTGTTGAGTAAGCGCCAGCGCTTACACGTGTTGCTTTGCAGTGCATTTTCAAGAACGCGTTTTTATGTCGTTTCCGCAGTGTAGCGGAGGCTCGCAGTCGCAGTGTTGCACGATACTCTTTATGCGTCACGCTGTATTTTGTTGGGTTAGCCTTGTGGTATGCTACAGGCTATTTATCATGTGCGGAGTGCTGTTGCATCAGCAGAATGGTTCAGATGTGTTGCTTATGCTCGTTTTAAACTGGGGACGTTCTTTTGTTCTTACAATGCCCCACAAGTGGCACTCGAACATTTTTGATGCGGGCAGTGTGTGCTTGCCCTAGGTCTGTTATTGCGTAAGCACTATTTAGTCGGCTAAGATTTTTTTTCTTATTTTCATGTCTGCATGAAATGCCGCGTGTTTGAAGTGTCGCGCCAGGGTTAGAGTTCAGCGTTTTGTGCGTGTGTGAGTTAACTAGTGCAACAGGTTTTTTTTTTTTTTTTTTTCACACCGCAGGTGTAGCATGTGTTACACGGTTACTCCGTAGTAACGAGCTTGTCGTAACGTTGGAATGCTTACGGCAGTCTTGTAGGTTTTTTTGTTTGTTCGGCTACTGCGTAATTGGCTATGTTACATGCAGCCGGCTTTTTCTTGTTTAGGCTGCGGCAACACTGTTAGCAAGTGATTGCCTAGTCTTGGGTGGGGGGTGTAAGCCTGCTGCTAGAAAAGAACGAGTTTTGTCTTTAATTATAGATCGGCAAGCTTGAAACCGGCATTTTGCACGCTTTTCATCCTGTTGAAGGGAACGGCTGCAGAGGAAAGCTTAAGAGACGGCTAGCGTATTTGGTCAATGCTCCTTGCTTGACAGGCAAAACACAATGGGATAATTGGTCGGCGGTGGATGCATGTCGCGTTGACGGCGCCGAGGTGAGCAGGCGCACAGCTCATGACATGCCAGATTAAAACCGGCACGTGGAGGGGCGATTTGTGGCAGCAAGGCGTGACGCGTCAACGACCCTTGCCGGTTGTGGCGCACGGTTCAGAAATTCATTCGGAGGACACGCTTTCGAGTGGTTTCAAACGTGACGGACGCGATTACAGCTGACCAGATGTACTTGCGGACCGACTGGCTCTGAGAAATGACGGGGCGGCGCATGACGACGGAAGACCGTTGCCAATCGGCCGTCGCGAAAGGCTTCTTCGAGCAAGCATTTACTGAATAGGGGTACGTGAGCCCAAAGTGTCGGTCGCCACGTTTCATTGACAAAGGACCCGTAGCTACTACGGTATCGGTTTTTCGTATAGGTACGAGTGGAGAAGGGGTCACAGCAAAGGTCAATCGCTGCAGCTTCCAGGTGCCGCCTGTTCTTTAGATTTTATTGAGCCCATTGTGCTGGGCGCTGTGGCCTCCCAGGGAGCACGCATCCTATGCACCTGTCCCCCCCCCCCCCCCCTTTCTTGGAACGTTGTTGTCATTTGTATGTTGTTTGGGGTCGTGAGAATGATACCGTAAAAGGCGGTAGAGGAAAGGGCGCTTGGAAGAAGCGCAATGCTGGAGCGCCGGCACAGGATTCGTGATTGGTGCGTCGGCGGACCACTCACAGCCACTCCGTTGCAATTGGGTGGTAAATGCTTGGGGCGGGCACCGAAGGGTAGAAAAGGTGGCCCCGCTGCCCGTCCAAACGTTCTGGACAAACTTTCGGTGCTATGCACCATCGACTATGTCGAGATAGGGTCGTCCTATGTATACCAGTTCCGTCTTATATGTGTACATTGTAACTCATGTAAAGTCTTGTAATAATTGTAATAGAAGTTTTTCTTTTCTCTCGTCATCTGTGTCTACTTCGATCAAGCAGAACATCCAGCGAACAGTCGCCGCTATCGCTAGCGGCAGTTATACATCTTTCTACTGCGTAAAACCGGCTCTGGCGGTGCGTCTCGGACGCCAAGT
This sequence comes from Dermacentor silvarum, assembly GCF_013339745.2. Lineage (NCBI taxonomy): Eukaryota > Metazoa > Arthropoda > Arachnida > Ixodida > Ixodidae > Dermacentor > Dermacentor silvarum. The sequence continues at coordinate 26,871 of NW_023606498.1, forward strand.
AGAAGAGTGGTAAAGAAGAACCTGAACTTTACTCTGATCGCAGTGTCCACGTGCCAGTCCCGCGTTCTGGCTTATTGCCTGAAGCCCAGGATTGTCCCTCCACTCGTTCAAGCGATATTTGGGCTTCTGATTCCGTCCTGGGGCCACGTCCGAAGAATGACCAAGATATTGAAGTCTGAATGCTGCAGAAACGTGAGACTCTACTCTGACTGGCTAAAAGTGCTACTCCAATGCGACAGGACGCATTCATGGCGGCCAGCCGTTTCGCCGCATATAAAAGGTTAGCTGCTAGCGCTGCAGAGTTCTTGTGGCAACGTGCAAGATGGGCTCTCCCTGAGAAAAGCCAAAAGCGTGTCTGCCAGTAACCGTCACCGTTCTCGAGAACGCTGTACTGCCTGAGGATGTACAGGGGATAGTCGAAAAAAGGGCCGAAGTTTTCCTTCGAGCCAGCACCCAAGCGGTCGGAGCTTCTGCCTTGGTGCGTCAAGTAGGGAAGCTAGTTCGGGAAAAGCAGCGGGAACGCGTTGTGGGGGACGGAGTGGACTGTCTGCAACGCACGGTTAGTGAACAGCCGGGGAAAAAAAAAACCCTTAAGGAAAGTGGTGAGCCACCTCAAGGAAACAATCTCGCCGTCTTACAGGCAGATAAAGAAGGCGGTTTCGTCGTTATGCCTGCCGCCACTTTTGACAGAAGGGCAACTGAAGCCGTAAAAAAGACTTTCAAGTAAGCTGACTACTTCCGAAGAAGCAAAAACGTTTTGCCGCCAAGCCACTAAAAAGCATGAATCTGGATTCGTTAAGGAAGGTTGTTGAGAGCAAAGTAACGAGCCACCTCGAGATCTTCACCGGTAAGACCCATAAACCGGACTGCCCCCTGCGAGCCATCGTATCAGAGAAGGACACTTGGCAAAAGACAATTGGGAACTTTCTTCAATCGAACCTACAAAAGAGAGTTGGCAAGGACCCTTTTTGATCCGATCTTCGACGGAAGTCGTCAGACACCTGAAAGAAAGTCTTCCGATTCTCGATTGACATCGGGACAGGGTTCTCGATTGACATCGAGGACCTGTTCTACTCAATCCCGCATGACGGTTTATTCGCCGCCATTAGGCAACAAATTCAAAAGGCTGGAGAAGTAGCCTTTCAGAACACGGCAGGGGTGAGCACCGAGCCTTTCCTTGAACTGTTAAGCTTTTATTTGAGTTTCACGGCCATCGAGTTTGATGGAAAATACTATGTGAGAGGCTGGAATTTGCATTGGTTGTGCAGTTGCACCCGTTCTTTGCGATATCTATCTGTCGGTGTTTGATCAAAGAGTTCAGCAACTAATTTCCGGGGAACATGTCGTGCGTATTTTCCGCTATGTCGATGATTACTTAGTCAATACTCCACTGTCCGAAAGTGATAACCTTAATGATGCCATAGATCGCATTTTAAATATATTTCAATCAGCTTCTGGATGGCTTACCTTCACCCACGAGCTAGCCAGGGATAATGTCCTTCAGTTTCTGGACCTCAGCCTCCAATTTGACGCTAAACACATCTGTTGGTATTAAACCCGAGGACAAAGAGGCCCCACTGCCATTTGAAAGTGCTCATTCCAAACTAGTTAAGAGGGCCAACGTAACCCTAGCTTGTAAGTCCGCCGTGGAAAAATCCTGCGAGCACAATTAGAACTCAGTTTCAATCAACAAGTTAGGCGCTTCCTTTCGGCTGGTTACCCTCAGAGTTTAATCACAGGTGCCTGTGAAAGTCTCTTGCAAAACTGAAAGGTAGAAAGCAACAGAAAGAAGATATTAAGAAAGATAAACTGCAAGTCATGCCCTACATTCATCGAGTTTCGCACAACATCAAAAAGGTGGCAAGCCGCTACGGGGTCAAGGTCGTATTTTCGGCTCCATGCAAGCTTAGTAGAGTGAGCCCAATGGTGACAGGTAAGAAAAAGATTAGGCCCCAGTGCTCAACCATGCATGAAACGGACTACACCGAGTGTGTTTGTGGGGTAGTGTATTCAATTCCCTTGACTTGTGACAGCATTTATATTGGTCAAACGGGCAGGTGTTTAATGAAAGGGCACGGGAACACCAGTGGCATGTAAACAACAATGCAGGAGGCACTTTGGCCCATCACTGTATAGATGCGAGGAAAAGATGAGGGCGGGAGAAACAAACCTTGCAAAACCAATTCTTAAAAACACAACGTCTTGTTCAAATCGCGACCAGACCGAAAGGGAGATTGTTGAAGCTTTTTACATAATAAAATCAGGCGACAAGTGTATCAGCACGCCGTCTCTCTCGTTGTTACCAGAAGAAGTTAATTTTCTGGAATGTGCCTTGTAAAATCCTTCTTGGCGTTCAAATTTTTTGCAATTTTTTTATTTTGTTTGATCGTTGGTTTTATACTGAAACCGCGCCCTAGACCATAAGCTGCGCGAAGAAAATATAAGACAGAAAAAACCAAAGAAAAGAAAAATGGGAAAAGAAGGAAAAAAAATGCCGAAAACGACTCAGCGCTTGTTTTTGACCACGTTTTACTCTTTTGATAGCCATGTTTATAGTTTTCGTCGACTTCATCTTTACATCTGGTGTTTTTTTAATTAAGCCATATCTTTATCCTTCATGCCTTTTATGACATCATCGCCCCTACATTTGTTCTTTGGTGTATTATTTGTTGATTCTATTTCTTTTTTCTTTTTATTTTTATTCAAACGTATTTATCACCTCATCCTACGCCTTTACTATGGTTATTGTTAAGTGACATCTGCCATTTGCGTTTCGTTCACATGCTCACGGTTTTCTCTGCCTCGTTTGATGACATAGTAAGAACGGCTCTTGGTTAGTTTGGTGATCGCCTGTCGCAATCCTGTTTTACAATGTTACCCAGCAGATATTTTTGTGTGTTTTTTGTGTTTATCGGCACATTTGACAATGACAATGCGGGCACGTGTTCAGGATCATGAATGAAATATATGCTGCTTGCTATTCCAGAAATAAACAGTTGGCAGTCTGCGCTCGTGGTGTCGTGTGTGTTTCTTTCGTGTGTGCTCGTTTATTCGCGCAGTTTGAAAAGCATCTAAAAGCTGTGAACCAACTAGCCCGCCAGAACGTCCTACTAAAGCCCTACTAGAGCGCTCGTCTAGTTTCGTGTCCAGCAGAAACTTAAACAGCGGTTGTCCACATTGAAGTTGTAGTGTCAGGTCATGGGCCGAGGATAGCGTCCTCCGACAGTGCTTGCCTGCCAACGCTGGCTAAGGAACCATGCAAAGTCCTTCTCTCCAACATATATGCTGGGCAGTCGCACAATATGCGTTCCAGGTGTCCGGAAGTGTTCACTATCAAGGCTGTTCGACTGCCGATGAGGTTTGCGTAGCGACGGGTGAAAGAAACGCCCAGCCGAATCCTGTGTAGCAATGACGCTTTGCTCCCCGTATATGCGCATTTAGATCTTCTATGTATATAGGGTTCCGGAAGTTGATCAGTAAGGCTCTGGAAATCTGTTATGTGAAGTTGATAGCTGGGAGTAATGTACGCAGAAGTAGTAGTCACATCTTATTGAACAGCAGTGCTCGGGCGGCAACTGCTTCAGGGGACGTTCGGAGTTGTAATTGCTTATAGGCAGCACTTTTTAACTATTATAGCCACACCGCCCGACGACGCGTGAGCGTCATTGCGGTTTCCCCCAAAAATGGCATAATGTGTAAGGAAGTTTGTGTGTCTATAGATTTGAAGTGCGTTTCCTGGACACACAACACTTTTGGACTTAGTTTAAAAGAAGTTGTTTAAGATCATTCAGATTGCGTAGAAGTTCCCTGACATTCCACTGTGTGTCCATATTGCAGAAAGGGATGGTGCTGTGTGTCTAATATGTGAAAGTGGACTGAACCTACAGAGCCCTTTTCGGGACCTGTGATGCGAGGTTTCTCTTTTTTCGAGTGGTCGAGTGATTCCTGCTGCTCCTTAGGCGCTTGCTGCGCCGTCTGACTAGAAGATGTGTCCATCACCTCTTCAGGCGCGCTGAACACGAGTGGTTTGTTCGCCTTGGAGGCTTCGGCAGACGAGACCCTGGGAGCCACCAAGTCCCTTCTTTTGGGATGGCGGAGCAGCGCTGGCAAAGGGGGCAGATGACTCACACCCGCTGTGAGGCGGGTGTGAATCACTCGTCGCTCTGCGTGTGGGCTGGACAGCCGCCGGAAGCCGTTGTGTCGCTGCCCCCTGACGTGCCATTTCAGCAAAGGTGTTCTTGGGCAGATATAGGATAGCCGCCTGCGTGCCTCCTTGAAAGTTATATTTCCTTTACTGTAATTGTACTTCAGTAAGCCCTGCTTACCTTACGCTAAAATTTGGCTAATGTCAAGAACTGACATGAACGACTCAAGACATTCCTTCAAATTTTTGTGTCAGCGGTTACAGTAACACGAGGATGTCCTCAGTTACAATTTACTTTTAAGTATGGCACGGACATCAGAAAAGAATTATATGTCAGATAGAGCGATGAACAGGTAGTTTTTCTAGGTGTGAACTGTGGGAATACTGTAGCACAGCCGATTGGTCGACTAGTGCATTTTGGTTAGACCAATCAATTGTATCCCGCCTGTCACAATTACTTTGTAAATAAAATGACATCTGTATTGAATGCTGATGTCATGCCAATGTGCCCCCATTGACTGAAACAAAGCGATGTAACTTCTGCATAAAACACATCATTGTTGACAAAACTTTGCCCTACTGGGTCTCCTGCGAAATGAAATAGTTTCCAGCAGTGAACCATTTTCTCAGTGATGATGCAGTTCAGGCAGAAATGACATCCTGGTTTCAGTTACAGGCGGCAGGATAGCATGACGCAAGTACAGTTATGCGAAACAGAATGATGTGCTACAATGAATACTTAAAAAGAAAGGACGGTTCACATTTGGAAAAAAAAAACTCTGCGCAACACTCTATCCGCCCTCACTTAAAAGGTAACTTGATTTAAAGGGCTGTTAAGCACCGTCATATGCTTGGACCGCATCATGCAGAAATAATCGCCAGTTATTCGGCATACCACCCAGTAGTCAATTCCTTCCATATGACATGTTACCGGATGTCAAAGGTAAATCGGAATATGTTTTGCACCCGCTGTACGACGAACGTTTCGTGCAGTGCAGTGCATAAAACATCATTGTAAGCTAAAATGCGGCAAGATTCACACCATGTGACAAATTATTACCTAATAAATTAGAAAGGATGCAGAACGTGGAATTGAAAGTTCTGTACAAGTGAAGGTTCTTGTAGACACAGGCAAGAAAATATGCACAAAAGAGGAAAAAAAGCGAGGGAGGAAATGAGAATGTGCAAATTGGAACTTTAATTAGCAATATGTGCCAAGGAAGAAATTTGACTCACATTAAAAATAAATGTAAGCCCTCCTTTGTCTTAATGCACTGGGCTCTTAAGGTATGTATGTGATGTTTAAAATTAGTGGTATATTTCCTGGCATCTAGTAACGAAATGCAGAGTCAGACAAAGAAGTGCTTACAAATTAATATTGGTGTTTCGCGGCTGAACAGGCACTTGCCAAACAAGTCTGTCCCTGCAAAAATATAATAAGTTTAAAACAGATCCATTTTGCAGGTAAATGATGTGCTGCCTTAATTAAAAAGTTTAATGCCGTTTTATATTGGTAAACCCAAACAAGTTCGGCGTTTTGCACTGTTTAGCTGTCGCCTTTTTTTTCATACTTAAGCATGACGTAGTACAGGGTAAGCAGGTAGCATACAAATGACTGGTGATGAAGTATCACAAGGCAATGCTTCTGGGGCTGGGTCAATCACCTTTGTATGATAAATTTTCATCTGACCCTAATTGGCTTACGGCAATACCTCACACCAATAATGTGTTACATTGGATGATAGGTCATACAAAATTGAAAGTATCTCATGATGTGATCAAACTAGAACATTGACCCCTGTCTTGGAAGTGTTAACATGATGGTTGCGCCAAAAAGTACAAAGTGATTTGTAGAGGTTTCAAATGCAGCAGCGCATATAAGCGTCAGGTAATTCTGAGCATCTACTTTGAACAGCAAGGTCGCGCCGTTGGAAACTGCCGGAGATTCTGCTCGACGAGGTCGTTCGTACTACTTCGCACGCTGGTATTTGTGATCGGACCGCTCAAATGGGGTTCCTAATTACATATGACATGTATTTATATATTAAGAATAACCTTTCTTTTTTTTATGCCGCGTGGTGATTGCGCAGGCATTGCTGCCGCAGTGCCGGCTTTCATTCTACCATCTTATTGTACGGTTCACTTTGGAGAACAAATATTTTTCTCGTTCTTCAAGCAGCATGTATCTCTCGTGTGGATTGTTGCGCATATAGTTTTCTATCAGTAGGTCTTGCGAAACGCAGACGAAGAAACATATGTAACCTTCCTGCTTGCCCCTTCAAACAAGTAAAGCATATCTGCCCCATCCGGCGACTTGTACTCAGATTTACGGGAAGCATTGTTATAGGTGGGAAAAAAAATGCAGCGCAACATTCCATTCAACTTTCCGCCTTCCTCGCGTAACAGAATGGGGAGTAATTGGTATGGGGTCATTTATTGCGGTCGAACCTCGAGCGCCGACAACAGTTTAGTCATTCTTGTATATGCTAATATTTGACCATAAGCCGTACGTGCAATATTTTTTTTCAGTCGAGACTTAAAAAAATAAAAACAAAAGCCGTCGCGGCAGCCTAATTAGTGGCCATATAGTGGATACCGCGTTGCGCTGCTAAACTGGAGCTCGCGGGTTCAATCCAGGTCGCGGAATTGGATGAGAACGAAATGGAAAAACGCTCGTATTTAAGTGCACGTTAAAGAACCCCAGGTGGCGAAAACTAAACCGCGTGCGTCATCTGCCCTGGATGTCGGGGTTTTGCCAAACCATATCGTGGGTTTGCCGTAAAACCCCAGTATTTGTATAAATTAAAAAAAAAAGCAGGTGGCTGCGTTCTTCGCCTTTTTTCGGGGGGTGTAAACAAAATAAATTATTCTCGCGTCTGATTTCGGAGAAAAGCATGTTACGCTTATCCTATATTTCATACGTAAATGTAATGCCGTTCCCAAATGTATGTCCGCTCGACTGAGCAGCTTGTATATTATAAACGGCTGCTTTCAGTTATCCGGTGCACTATCATAACGAAAGTAATGAAGCAACGGTATACCTCACATACGCGAAGAGATTATTGTGACTCGGGGTCGTGGACGAGAGATGGACTCTGGGAGCAGACGAAAGCTTTATACAGTATGCACAGATACAGCTGGTAATGGCATACAAGTATCTTGGTAAGAGCGCACCAGACAGACAGCCATAAATGGGCCGGTTCTGCCTGAAATTCCTTTTTCGGCTCCTCGCCGGCAGAGACGAGGCGGGACGGGTGCTGACGTCGTGGTGCTCAGAAGAACACGGGGGGGGGGGGGGGGGGCTCAGCGATCGTCACCTTGCTGACAGGTACGCGGTGTGGCACAACAAGGTATTTGTAGATCGGCTGCGTTCGTTGAAGAAGTGTGGTACCCATGGGGCATCCAGCTTTAATGGGTTGCAAACATGGTGAGACTCGAAAAAAGGTTTTCCTTGCCTGAATCTAGTTAGCTCGATGTGAGTTTGCTTCGAGTTTGCTCGCGGGTACATGCGCGATTTGTGCACCATGTTTCCGAAAGGCACGCGCTAGAGTTTCTAAACTGTAGCGCGAGTCTTTCGGAAACATGGTGTGCAGATCGCGCATGTGCCAGCGAGCAAACTCAAAGGTGACTTGATGAACGTGAAGGATCCTCTCCCTCGGGAACGTTTCCCTGGCGTGGTTTACAAGATTCCGTGCGCCGATTGTGAATCTGTGTGTATCGGTGAAAGCGGATATTTCTGCAGGCGCCTCAAGCAGCACAAGAATGATGTCGCCAAAGGCCACACAGTGACAAATGCCCTCGCAGAGAAGACGAGCGACGAGGTAAACTGGGACAACGCGCGCATCGTGGCCACAGAGAAGAACGTGACAACAAGGCTCAATGTTGAATCGCTAATAATTCAAACGACAAGCAATACTATTTACAGATCATCTGGCACTTTAAATCACGTGTACTCCCGGACTTTGCGTCATGCGCTCAACACTACTTAAGAACCTTTTGCTCAGCCGCCATTCCATTGTGAACAAGGAATCCGTACGGGTCCCGAAACGTCATTTTATTTTCATTTTGACCTTGGTCAGTGACCTGCTTCACAAATAACAATGCTTTTACCTGACCAGACGGTATTCCGTCGAACTTTTGACTACAGTACAGTAGATTAGCCGCCGGTATTTTTTCGTTACTGAGATTTTATTAATTAATTGTAAATAATTATCTAACTGGAGAAGTACAGTCCTAATTATCAAAGTGTCAATGAGAAAGTTGTAGAGCAACGTGAAAATCTCACGATACAGCTTTCTGTTGGTCAATACCTGCTACATAAGTGTGTGTTTCCGGGTGTGAAAGAAGCTCGCGAATACACGCAGAATGGCCGCGCGACTGGCCGCTCGAGGCACTTTGCATGTATTCGCGGGCTTCTTTTATGCTCGGAAAAACACATTTATGTAGCACGTATTGAGCAACATAAAGCTGTATCGGGAGTGTTTCATGTTGCTCTACAACTTTCTCATTGACACTTTGATAATTAGGACAGTAATTCTAGTTAGATAATTAATTACAATTATTAAATCAAAGTAACGAAAAAAAATACTCGCGGCTACTCCACCGTACCGGAAACAATACGCACTAGGGGCGCTATAGCGTAAAATGATTCCAAACTGCTTTGATTCCAAACCCCTGACGTCAAATTTACGTAACCACCAACGCAAGCATCGGGCGGTGACCCGTAGCGTTGTCTGAACAACCCAATCAAACACTGTCCTCGTTTATAGGAGGTCACCTTTGTTCGCTTTCAAAACCAATAACGTTGTCTACAGTCAGCGGTTTTTCTTATCCCTAATTGGCTGACAAGAGGCGAGGAGCACGCTCTAGTGGAGGGGTTTCGATAGGGCCGAGCCAGCACAGGGAAAATAAATAACCGCATTAAGAGGGTGGTGCCGGTTTCTCCGATTGGTCCGCTTCGCCTTACTTAGCTTGCGGTGGCTGGTCGAAAATCGCGGCGGCGTGCAACGGAAGGATAAGAATGCCACTAAAACGGTTCCTCAGCAAGGAAGAGTTGACAGAGTGATGTCGTATGCATAACGAAAGAACTCGATAACGCTTTACTGCCACGCATAAAGGTTTATCATGCGCAAATAAATACATGCTCACCGGGCAATCTGTGGCTTCAGTAAAATTCTCAGCTTTGTTCGGCATATTAATGCTTTTTTTTTCGCGTACACGTCACTTTGACGTGGTGAGTTTTCGCGGTTTTGTGAGGTCGCGTGACAGACAGGCGAAGTGGGCGTAGCCAGCAAACATTGGACAAATAGCAGGGCTAATGGTGAAAAGGCGTCGAATGACGAATGATTATTTTCTTTTGTGCAGTTTAATCATGCATAATTAGTGTGTACGCGTTATATCAGATGGGGAGCTATCGCGGTTTTCATGACGTCGCGTGATATACAAGCGAAGTTGGGAGTGGCCCGAAACTGTTTGACCAATCGTGGACACTTATTGCAAAAATTGGAATCAAAACAGTTTGGAATCATTTTACGTTATAGCGCCCAAGGTTGGCTTCGCGTTACGCCGTTCCTCTTTTTTTTTAAATCGTGCTGCGTGATAGCTAGGACACCCTGTATACAAAGTAGTGCCACTGTGGGTCATGCGCAGTGCATACATAAAAGCGTGACGTCGCACTTATTCAGCCTTGCTACATCTTCCCTTTTATAGGGAACCTAAGACGTGATTAACGTGTCTCTTGTTCAGGGTACCGACAGGGTGCGCGCCGCTGTCTTGTGCTTCGCCGTAGTTCTTGAGGGGGCTCTGTGGAAGATCCGTCTTCGGGCACGAGGCTCGTTGGGGAACCATAGGAATGCTTTCGCATTTAAAATGCTTTCGTATTTAAATGCTCTCGCATTTAATAACGCGAGATATCGAAGCGCAGTAAACTGGTTTTAGCACAAAATAAGCAACCAGCGGTGGTGGCGTGGAGCAGAGGTAGAACACCGGGCTTCTGATTTGAAGGTCGTAGGCTCGGATCTTTCCAGTGCACTACATTTTCAAGCTTGGAGGGGCGCCTGACACGGAAAAAAAATAAAAAATTGTCGAGAGCCAGTGGGGCTATACTGGTCCAGGTGCAACCAAATTAGGCAGGCCCACTAAGCTTCATCAAAGTCACTCGCTCACCAGAACAGGAATTGGCCTCCCTGGTGCAGTACTCGGCCACTACCTCCCTGATGACTCCGACAATTAACCCATAGTCCTCACTCCCAGCGGCTGCGGAGCACCTGACCAAGGCGGCGGTCAGACCTGCGACGCGGCAGAGGGTGCTAAGAATCTCTGGGTCCGGACAGGCCGCCAATGGAAACTGAACCTGGCAACGTTCAACAAGCACCCTATCGAGTGAGGCCAGCTAAGCAGGGCTGTTTGAGAAATTATCAGGCATTGCCTGGGGTATTATTCGCCTTAGTGAGGGCTAGAACTGGTGAGGCTTATACACTACAGACTGATGAAGATGGTGGCACAATCATTTGTATATCTTTTTAGTGCAATAAAACATTCTTCTTCGTCTAACAGCCACGTCCTGTGCTACACAGATCTTCCAGATAAGAGAAAATATATTCGGAAATATTTGTAATCCATAAGGACATAGCGGACAACATTGATGAATTCACAGCATTAATGAGAAGGCAGCAGTCGTCGTAATAAAGCTGAATAACAGGTATAGAATAAAGGTAGTACAAGCCTACGCCCGAACCTCCAGTCACGATGATGAAGAAATAGAACAGTTTTATGAAGACGTTGAATTAGCGATGAAAAAGGTGCAGACTCAGTATACTGTAGTCATGGGCGACCTCAATGCAAAAGTGGGGAAAAGGCAGGCTGGCGAACAAGCAACTGGTACTACGGTATCAATTCTAGGAACGCTAGAGAAGAGAATGGGCTCCAAATACGAATACCTTCTTCAGGAAGCGTAGGAACAGGAAGTGGACCTGGAAAACTCCTAATGGAGAAACAAGATAATACTCTCTGCCGATCCATGTAGAAGTGCAGGATGAAGAAGTTTTAGGTAGGGAAGTGTAGTGACCATAGGTTAGTGAGCTCTAGGATTCTCCCAATCGGAAGACAGAAAGAGTAAAATCAGTCGTTAAGAGAGCTTGCAGTTGTACGAAACTCTCGAATTTGAAAGAAGGAGTAGGAGTCGAAAATAAGGGTGAACTCATGGCCTTCAAAGGAGAACAAGTCCATGCCAACAACTTCCCATGGTAGTGAGGGTACATCGTGACTCAGGAGTGGCATTTTAGGGTTTCGAGGCTGATGCTTTTGGCACACTTTGGAGGCTTTACAGAACTGCTCGATGTTGCTCGAAATATTGGGCCAGAACATCACGTTCTTTGCTCTCGCCTTCATTATCCACTCCCACGTGCGCCGCGTGAAGAAGACTCATCATTTGCGATATCTTTGATTGCGGTACAATTACCTTGTTGCTTCGAAAACGAGGCCGTCCTGTGCATGCATCTCGTCCCGGTACGCCCAGTACGTCCTAAGTGGCTCAGGGACTTCTTGCTTGTGAAGCGGCCACGTTGTATTTGCGTACTCCCGTAGCTTTACGAGGGTGTCGTCCTCATTGGTTGCTGCTAGTAAATCTTGCAGGGAGCGCTGAGAGGCTGAAACACATTCAAGAACATTGATTTGAAACTGCTCGTTTTTTTCCATGAATCTTTTACTAGGAAACCGTGATAAGGCGTCAGCGAGGAACAGCTCTTTGCCAGGCTTGTACGTCACATTGATAAGATAACGTGTAGAGTTAGGCGCATGCGTTGCAGACGTAGCGGGCACTGGTATAGCGGCTTACTGAATATCGCCACTAAGGGGCGGTGGTCAGTTTCAACTGTTACTGCATGCTGTCCAAATAGTAGTTATGAAATTTGGTGCATCCATGAACAAAGCTAGAGTTTCTTTTTCTATTTGAGCGTATCTTGTCTGTGCCTCTGTGAGTGTCCGTGACGAAAAAGCAAGGGGCTGCGCATCCTGTATAAGCACAGCGTCTACCCCAGCTGGTTTGCATCAACTGATAGTGTTACGGGTTGCTTGGGTCAAAATAGCGGAGGACAGGTGCTTGAATCAGAGCCTCACGCAATCTAACAAAGCTTTCTTGCTGTGTTTCCCAAACCCATGCAATTTTTCGCAACAAAGCTCGTAGTGGCGCGTCACTGCAGACATGTTTGGGATAGAGCGCTCTACAAAATTCATAGGCCCAAAGAGTTCCTTACAGTTTTTCGGTGTCGGCATTTCCAGAATTCGTGAACACGCTGGGCGTCCACACGCAGGCCTTCGGCGCTGAGCACGTGGTAGCGCACCTGTCGCTGCAAAAAGAAGCGTTTCTTCAAACTTAGTGGAAGACACGACAGCGCGTTAAATGAAGCTTGTGCTCTTGCTTAGTCTTGCCCAGAGAAGAAAGTCATCCATTACTACTGCGACATTGGCAGACTTCTAGGACGCGGTGCATCGCTGCCTGAAAATATCCGGAGCAGAGGCAATGCCAAAGGCATGCGCAAGAAGCGGTAGCGTCCGTACGGTGTACTCATCGTACAAAGTTAGTAACTTGAGTCGTCCAGCTTTATCTGCCAAAACCCCGAGCTGGTCTAAGGTTGCAAAAACGTTGGCACCCGCAAGCTTTGGCACAACGTCTTCTAGTAGGCATAGGATAGTGTTCCCGTAACAAGCCTTGTTCAGCGCTATGGGGTCTAGGCAGATCCGCACTTTATCTTTCTTAACCACTGTGACCATGTAACTCAACCATTCCGTCGGGCCCTTTACCTTTGCTATCACGCCTTGTTCTTCCATGCGCTGAAGCTCTTCTTTGACTTTGTCTTGAAGGGCCACTGGAACTCTCCTGGCTGGCACGACGACTCCTCGGCTCTGGCTTTAGTTCTTGTATACTTGACGCCTTTTAGCTGTAGCAGTCCACTGAAAACTTCTGCGAAAGGAAGGTGGTGCTGCGGGTA
>NW_023606499.1:0-16182 GCF_013339745.2 Dermacentor silvarum
CCAGATGTGCCGGTCAGCACACCTACTAATCTAGTCACCGTAGCGTTGCCTTGCGCCAAAAAACTTGCGGTTTGTCCCTCTTAGCATTGCGACAACACATCTGGGGGGTGGGGAGGGGCCTGTAGGCTACAGCGTGCTCGCGGGCTATGCAACGTAATCTCTAAATGCACGCGTAATCCTTGTGGCGTATTCTCATCGGAATCTGCATTCATTCTACGAGATAGTCGTGCTTTCTGGATAGCTTGTGTGGATGGAATCCATGAGCGTTTATAACTTTAATTACACCTAATGTCTTGCATATCTGAATCAATTAGTTCTACTAAAGAAACTATGAATTCATAGCTTATCTTTCATGTGGGCGAGCGCCACGGCTCGCCTATAATAGCACTGTATAGCGCACTTCTCAACCGGATTATCGTGTTGCGTGATGTATTTTAGTCCTTGTGCAATTATATTCAGAGCCGCATTTACTACTTGAGAATAAGAACAGAACTTTGACTTAGACAGAACACGACGGCTCCTTCAACAAGGATGACTGGGTGCAGTAATAAAAGTTTTCAAAGTGACATCAAATGGCGCATTCCAACACGCCAATTTCATGCACAGGAATTATTTTATGAATGCGGCACTATAATAAAGGTCTCTTCAATGCTTCACAGTCACAATGAACATAGCATATATATTTTGCACTATTTATTTACGAAATCTGGCCACTTCGCTGCAGTTTTGGTAGGGAGTACTCTAACATTTGATCGCGTGTCTGCGTTGGTTGGTGTGAACATTCAATTTTTCGTTCAGTGTGATGATACGTTGCTAATCAGGGGGTGTTCAGGTGTGTGAGTTGAATGTTTAACACAAAAAAAATGTTCATTGGGGTCTTATATCGATTGCTAAGACGACTTTGATGGCGAAAGCTTTAATGCATTGACGTCACTTCCTTTGCGATTGTTTGCTTATGTAGGTAAATAATTGAATAACTACTATGTGGTCGTAATTCAGTTTAATTGTCTTACTTGATGTTACGGAGTCTTTAATTGATCCTAATTCGTATGTAACTGCCCTTGAAACTCTTAATTAGTCTTAATTTGGCGTGACCAGTCTTAACACGGAGTCTCGAATTGATGTTAAGTAGTCTCTATTACTGTTTCTTAATTACTTTTAATTTATCGTAATTATAGTAATTCACTTTAGCACACTTTAATAAAGGTGTATGATGTCTGTGTTCTGGTCTTGTTAATTACCCTAATTACATTTAATTAGTCTTTTGGACTCTTTACTTACTCTTAATTACTTTTAGCTACTTGGTGCTTAATTCACTTTTAAATGCTTTATTGAACGGTAGAGGTGCAGTATGCCGCTTTCTGATTTTTGCTACCACAAGTGTTGTCCACGATGGTCACATTCCGCGACTAATGAGCCAGTTAAGCATTTCGCTTTAAAAGACGCCGATGCCCAGAAACGCGCACGCACAGCAAAGCTTATGCTCCATCGCGTGCACATGCACGCACACAGTGTTTAGAGACCGCACAGCCCCCCAGCCCCCCTGTGACACCGCCAAAAGGCACCCAACGATATTCCTTTGGAGCAAGGCAACACCTATTTAGATGCACTGGGAAGCGAGGCGAGCTTGCTAGGGAGACCGTGCATGCGCAAACCCTGGCACTATTTTTTCACCGGCGTGCTCTGCCAGCGAAAGGCCACCGGTCCGACGTTCCGAGTTATTTTGTGGGCACCTGTACGTCGTACGTTCAGATAGCACTTTTTCCGGTAAGTTAAATCATTTACAGTTAGTTTTTCGTCAACAACGTCTCAATTTGTTGGGTGTTAACCATGACAATTATTGATGGTTGGGTTGTTCTGCCCCGCCGGTTTTCAGCATCTTTCTTTTTATATGAGGGTTCTGCTTGTTTATAGTCTGTATGGTTAGTGTTAGCAAGAAACAACTGAAAGCAGTGCATAATTACGGTGCATTGGTTGTAATTATGAACCAGACTAAACTTGCACTATTTTGGGTATTTTTGTTCTTGCATGGGTTACAGCTTTGCGTGCGTGTGTGTGCGCAAGTGACTTTACAGCTTGTAGCGTTCCCACGTTTTAGCAAAACAAAAAGATTTCCACAATGCTCACTTGTTTTATAGTGTTAAAAGCAGTCAGCAGCTGATTTAAAAATTACACTGGTGCTTTGTTCTAAATAAGCTGCAAAACGTACAACCCAGTAGGTGCTTCATCTGGGTGAGCAGTCATGACTTCTTGTCGTTTATTAATGAATGACTGTGGTTCACTTCATACGTAATTGCAAATTTGTCTTTCAACTTACTCGATGCTCTCTTTTGTTCATTTCACTGTATTGACAGCTGGACATCCTTCTTGTCTTTTGGCGTTAGCTGGATGACTGGGCCTCACCATTATGATCAGTGTAAGCGAATGTACTGTACCCTCTCTGGTCCTCACGGTATTTTGTACATGGTCTAAGATCAGGGAGTACTTCGAAGTAAAATATCTATTTGGCCTCCTACAAATAAGCATTTCTTGCACCGATTCCTAATGTATGTTTTGATTATGCACAATGCTAATAAGCTGCCACTACTCCCAGTTTCTCAGCAGTAGCGTACACAGTTTACGTCTACTGCAACTTAGTTTCTCAAAGCGTTACAAAACTTAACTGTAGGTACAATATATATATATATATATATATATATATATATATATATATATACTACATAAGAACTCACAAAGTAACTTTGTTGTGCCATCGTTTACCAATATTCCACACAATAGTAAAAATTTGCTACAACAGTGTACGTTGCACCTTGCTTCCCTAATGTACAAATGTATTCAAGCTGGTATGTGATGAGCACTGTATTCTAAAATGTTTTCTGTGTGATTTAGTTTCTATACAGAAATTTACTGTACAGCATCAGGCAAGGAGTCTAATTTCAGATATTTTTGTGTGCTGCAGAAGGTATGCTGTGCTGCTACGATTGATAAAACATGTGCCAAGGCTTTCACACAAGAATGAACTTCAATTTGGCTCTGCCACCATCGGTACTTGGCTAGCGCCTGCCAAATGAATTCACTCGGGTAGCTTATGCAGACTGTTTTTTTAACCTCATTGTGAGGGGATTGCAAAATGATGCGTGGCGGAGCATGTGTCTAGATAGAGATCGTGTTGTTCCATCCATGTGTGTGAAGAACAGGCATGATGCTGTGCATTCCAGCAGTATGCAGAGGTGCTTTGCTAGATTTTGGCATAACTCAAATTTTACCTGTGCTATTTTTGCCATCTATTTCAATAATATCAATTACAGGTGTTATCAGAATTTAGCAACTTATTTTTTTTTTTTGGCCCTCTGATTATAGGCTAGCACGTTTGACCTTTCGCTATAGGTGGGCAATTATTCAGCACGGGCCATTACTTGAATACAGTTTTTTGTGTGTGTACTGGCTTCTCAATGGACAGTCGATGTAGAGGCTTAGAATTCCCTGAGGCTATAGATTCACTGATGAATTTGCAACCTCTAGAGATCACTTTGCTATTTCTGGCACACCCAGCATATTAATACTCCCAAGACGGGAGGCAATGTTCTCGTTTGATCACATCAAGGGATACTTTCAATTTTGTATGATGCATCACCCAAGGTGATGCATTATTGCGGTGAGGTATTGCCATAAGCCAATTATGGTCAGACGAAAATATATCAACAAAAGTGATTGACCCAGCCCCAAAAGCATTGCTTTGGGATACTTCATCACCAGTCCTCTGTACGCTACCTGCTTACCATGTACTATGCCAAGTTTAAGTATGAAAAATAGGCGACAGCTAGACAGTACAAAATGGCGAACTTGCCTTTTGGTTTAACAATATTGTCA
Source organism: Dermacentor silvarum (assembly GCF_013339745.2). Lineage (NCBI taxonomy): Eukaryota > Metazoa > Arthropoda > Arachnida > Ixodida > Ixodidae > Dermacentor > Dermacentor silvarum. Next base: position 3,871 of record NW_023606499.1, read on the forward strand.
CGTAGTAGTGACGCTGAAGTAAACAGTAGTAAAACTGTGTATGACGAAACTGGTTGTTTATTGGGCGAACCTGTGCCCACAAAAGCAAGTTACACTCGAAGCACAACGAAAGCGGCGAACACAGTCGGCGGTCGTCGAAATCTGATCAGCGGCGAAGCGCGTCGGCTTTTATACCCGAGTCATCGAAGGTTCCAGATTAATCCCTGATGCCCGTGTGTCTTCCAGAAAGTTCTAGACAATTCGCGTTGGTCATACAATAAGATAACATAAGCGTTGGTGAAAACAGGCAACGGAAAGAAGCATCGATAATGTTCTAGAAACTTCCGATACAGGCGCGTCCTGCGCCGAGCGATAACGTTTAACATTTGTTAGCCGGTGGAAAGCAGCCACCGGTGAAAGGTAAACATGTATACGTGTCAATACCCTCCCCTTAAAAAGCATCGTCCCGATGCTACAAACGCGAAAGCGAAAACAAAACCATGCGTAATAAACAACAAACAAACAAACAAAACAAAACAATAACAAAGTAATGAAGTACCTAACGTCGTCAGCGGGCGTAGAAAGGTTTAAGACGCACCACATGGATGACTTCAGGTCGTGCCCGGCGCCGCTGTGATTGCGAAATGCCGTCTGGCACGACCTCATAGTCCAGTGCGCCAATACGTCGGATTATCTTATATGGTCCGAAATAGCGACGCCACAGTTTCTCGCTAAGTCCTCGTCGGCGTATCGGAGTCCAGACCCAAACGCGGTTGCCGGGCTGGTACTCGACGTAGCGTCGTCGTAGATTGTAGTGTCAGCTGTCGGTCCTCTGCTGGTTCTTGATGCGCAGGCGAGCGAGCTGTCGACCTTCTTCGGCACGCTGCAAATAAGTGACAACGTCGAGATTTTCTTCGTCAGCGACGTCTGGTAGCATGGCGTCAAGCGTCGTTGCCGGGTTCCTTCCGTAGACCAGATTGAACGGCGCCATGTGCGTCGTTTCTTGCACGGCCGTGTTGCACGCGAAGGTCACGTACGGAAGGATGGCATCCCACGTCTTGTGTTCGACGTCGACGTACATTGCCAGCATGTCGGCGATGGTCTTATTTAGGCGCTCGGTGAGGCCATTCGTCTGCGGGTGGTAGGCGGTGGTGCGGCGATGGCTTGTCTGGCTGTACCGCAGGATGGCTTGGGTTAGTTCTGCCGTAAAGGCCGTGCCTCTATCGGTGATGAGGACTTCTGGGGCACCGTGACGCAGGAGGATGTTCTCAACGAAGAATCGGGCTACCTCGGCGGCACTGCCTTTGGGCGAGGCATTTGTTTCGGCGTAGCGGGTGAGGTAGTCCGTAGCGACGACAATCCATTTATTCCCGGACATCGACGTCGGAAAAGGCCCCAGCAAGTCCATCCCGATCTGCTGGAACGGACGGCGAGGTGGCTCAATTGGCTGTAGAAGTTCGGCTGGCCTTTTCGGCGGTGTTTTGCATCGCTGACAGTCTCGGCATGTCCTTACGTAATGGCGACGTCGGCAGAGAGGCGAGGACAGTAGTATTTTTCTTGTATCCTTGCGAGAGTGTGTGAAAAACCGAGATGTCCAGTCGTTGGGTCGTCATGGAGAGCTTTCAGAACCTCTGGACTCAATGCTGAGGGTACCACGAGGAGGTAGTTGGCTCGGAGAGGCGAGAAGTTCTTCTTTAGGAGAATGTCGTTTTGCAAGAAAAACGACGCCAATCCTCGCCTGAACACCTTCGGCATAATGGCGGTCTTGCCTTCCAGGTAGTCTACAAGGCTCCTGAGTTCCGGGTCGGCTCGTTGTTGTTCAGCGAATTCATCGGCACTGATGGGTCCCAAGAAAGTGTCGTGATCCTGGTCGTCTTGTGGCGGCGGTTCGACGGGGGCACGAGACAAACAATCGGCGTCAGAGTGCTTTCGCCCGGACTTGTAAACGACGGTGATGTCGAATGCTTGAAGCCTAAGGCTCCAGCGTGCGAGGCGACCTGAAGGATCCTTCAAGTTAGCTAGCCAACACAAGGCGTGGTGGTCGCTCACAACTTTAAAGGGCCTAGAATAGTTAATTGTTGGGCTAGTTGGTTCTGCATAACTGAACAAGTAACTCAGCGCAATATAAAAGACAGAAACAAGAGAGGAACAAACAAGGACAAGCGCTACTCACAACTGTTTAATACAAAGGAAGGATTGTACACACATATATATCCTCTTGTCACGCATGCGCAGGCCAGACGATAAAGGCACGTGTAGATTAAAGACGGTTGCGCAAGAAATCAAACTCGGCGTCAAGTAAAGAGATAGACGGCTCACTTACACACCGATCTCTGTTCTGCTTGATAAAGAAGGCCTCCAGTGCAAGACGAGAAGAGGCATTGCCGCTCCTGCCCAAAATGGTAGTCTCATGAAATCGAGCGTCACAACCGCATGCGGTAAGATGGACCACCAAATGCGCGCCCTTATCCTCCTTTTTATTTATCTTTTGCGCATGTTCCCTTAAGCGGTCGTTCACGCAACGTTCAGTTTGGCCGATATACAACTGCCCACAAGGGTGCAAGGGGATGGCATAGACAACCCCTCTGGAGCACTTCACAAAGGGCTTCTCGTGCCTAGTACGGCAGCCTCGCCTACTCTCACAGCAAACTCGAGAGCACAGCTTAGAAAGCTTGTTGGGCTAACCAAGTAGGCCGCCTTTTGGCTGCTGGTTTCCCTTTCGCTGTCGTCAACGCCATAGCCGAGTCTTTGTTACAAAAAGTAAAGCTTGGAGCACGTAGGGCAAGGGCAGAGGTCCTACAACCGAAGTTGAGGCCGGAGGTTATACCTTATGTGCACCAAGTGTCACACAACCTTAAAAAGGTTGCTAACCGACACGGTATACCTCTTGTTTTTTCTGCGCCCAACAAGCTTGCGGGGTGAACGACCACGCGACATCGCCGACTACCTCGCCGGAGCCCAGTGGCAACCCCGACGACCCTCACGCTCGCCGTCACCAGGCCGCTACATCTCGCCGCATCGCCGTCAGTGCACCGGTCCCACCCGGGGCCGATCTTCCAGCCCTTACCCGGGAAACTAAAGGCAGCAACCGATGGAGGTGCAGTTGCTGTACGACGCAATGCCGAAGATCCTCCGCCGCCGCCGCTGACGACGACGATTCGCGAATCATCACGACGAGATATCAGCACGCCGCCTAACGGCGAACCCTTGTAGGCCCATCTCACGGTATGGGCATCGGCGGTAGACCTGGCCGGCTTCCCCGCAGTGATAGCAGAGCGGGCGGTGGTCGGGGGCGCGCCAAATGTCCGTCTTCCTTTGGTAACTGCGCTGGGCGACGGGCGGGCGTGCTGGCGGCGGTGGACGACGGAACTGCGGCGTTTTGGGGCCCTGGCGCGAGCGCGGAGGGGGGCCTTGACGACGGGCGACGGCGGCGTAGGTCATCGCTTCCGGCTTGCGTTGCGGCGATTCGGGAAGTCCTAGCGATTGCTGGATTTCCTCCCGCACGATATCGGCGATGGAAGCAATTTGAGGCTGCGACGACGGTAGCAACTTCTGCAACTCTTCGCGTACTATCGCCCTGATGGTGTCTCGTAGGTCGTGGGAGAGTCCTTGGACTTCGGCGCACTGTGGCGTCGAACGGCGATTGTATTGCCGGTTGCGCATGTCCAGTGCTTTCTCGATCGTCGTAGCCTCCGAGAGAAAATCTTGGACTGGTCGTTGGTGGATTCCGCACCAGTCCGGCGAATAGCTCCTGCTTAACTCCCCGCATGAGCAAGCGAACTTTCTTGTCTTCTGGCATAGCGGGGTCGGCGTGCCGGAATAATCGAGTCATTTCTTCAGTGTACATACCGATGCTCTCATTCGGGAGCTGTACACGGTTTTCCAACAAGGCTGCAGCTCTTTTTTTACGGACGCCGCTCGTGAAGGTGTCCAGGAATGCGGCTCGGAACAGGTCCCAGGTTGTTAGTGCACGCTCCCTATTCTCGAACCAGGTTCTGGCGCCGTCTTCAAGCGAGAAGTAAACATGGCGCAGCTTGTCGTCGCAGTCCCACTTGTTGAACGTAGCGACCCGGTCGTATGCCTCCAGCCAGCTTACGGGGTCTTCACATGGCGATCCGCGGAAAGTTGGCGGCTCCCTGGGTTGTTGCATCACGATTGCAGATGTTGGCGCAGGGGCTGTCATGGTAGCTGCTGCCGAGGTCGCGACTTTTGTCCTCTTGGTCGCTGTGGTCTTCTCGGTAAGAAGTCCGTACTCCGGCAGAAGTCCTTGCTGCCTACGGCTAGCTCGCTGGTCCTTGGCGATGTTGGCGCTGTCCTCCGGTTTCAGGCTTGGATCACGGCTTTGCGGGGGCGTTCGCTGCATGAACGCACTAGCACCTCCACGAGATGTCACGGAGTAGTGACGCTGAAATCAACAGTAGTAAAACTGTGTATGACGAAACTGGTTGTTTATTGGGCGAACCTGTGCCCACAAAAGCAAGTTACACTCGAAGCACAACGAAAGCGGCGAACACAGTCGGCGGTCGGCGAAATCTGATCAGCGGCGAAGCGCGTCGGCTTTTATACCTGAGTCATCGAAGGATCCAGATTAATCCCTGATGCCCGCGTGTCTTCCAGAAAGTTCTAGACAACTTGCGTTGGTCATACAATCAGATAACATAAGCGTTGGTGAAAACAGGCAACGGAAAGAAGCATCGATAACGTTCTAGAAACTTCCGATACAGGCGCGTCCTGCGCCGAGCGATAACGTTTAACATTTGTTAGCCGGTGGAAAGCGGCCACCGGTGAAAGATAAACATGTATACGTGTCAATATCAAATAAAATTTAACTTTTTCATCAAGATAGCAGATCATTTACTTGCAGAACGGATAACTGTCTTAAACTTGTATTTTGCAGGGAAGTTCTCAGTCTTGCTTGACAAGTTCATAAATGGCTTTTCAGCCGCGAAACACCATATAATAATTTGAAGGTACTTCTCTGTCTGACTTTACTGTGCATTTTAATAACTATATGCCAGGAAATAAACTACTAATTTTAAACATCATCAGATACATACCTTAAGATTCCGGTACTTTAAGAGAAAGCAGTGCTTAAATTTATTTTTCATGTGAACCAAATTTTTGCCTGGCACATAATGCTAACTGAAGTTCCAATTTGCACATTCTTATTTCCTCGCTCACTTCTTTTCCCTCTTCTGTGCAGATTTTGCTTGCCCGTGCCTACAAGAACCTTCACGCAAGACCTGTGACAGCAAACTTTTGTGGGCAGCCAGTGCTCTCCTATATGAAGGCTGGCCTGCTCTGGCTGCGGCAACAATCATCTTCAAATCCATGCATGGCCACCTTTGCAGCTATTTGTCACTCTTGTTATTTACACATTCTGCATCTTTTCCCATTTATTAGGTAATAATATTTGACTATGTCACACGGTGTGAAGTAGATGCCTTGCTGCATTTTAGCTTGTAATCATGTTTTATGCACTGGGCTGCATGAAATGCTCCTTGTACAGTGCGTGTAAAGGAATAACAACTTATTCTGATTTATCTTTTAGTTCCAGTAACATGCAATAGCAAGGAATTGACTAATGGGTGGCATGCCGAACAACTGGCCATTATTTCTGCGTGATGATATATGCAAGCATATGGCGATACTTTACGAGAGGCACCTGCAAAATAAGTTATAATTTACTTTTAAATGCAAGCCAGTGGTGGCGCTGTTCATGGCAGCACCAATGGTACAAGAAGGCAACCAGCCACGAGAATTGGGCAGTGGCCAACCAGCCAGCTCAAGCGTGCTACGTGTATCAAATAAATGTGTACTTGTTTCTTTGTGTCATCATAACTGGCGACGAGTGTGGAATCATGACCACACAGCCAGGAAGCCAAAACTGGAACCATTCACCGCAGAAGCGGCCAGGCATGGGGAAAAGTATGGGAGCGTTTGGAGCAGTATTTTATTACAAATGATGTTGCAGAAGATAAACGCAGAGCCATGTTCTTGAGCAGCAGTGGGCGACCAACGTACTCACTGCTGCGCAGACTTCTGGCACTGGGAAAATACATTGGAGGCTTCCTTAGCGAGAAGTTTGGAACTGCTTTCGGCGCAATACTCTCAGAAACCGTTGGTTATCTTGTAGCGGTATCACTTCTACAGCAGGTCACAGAAGAGTGGGGAGAGTGCAAAAGAGTTCGTGCCCCCCCCTCCCCCCCAGGGGCAGGAAACTCCCTATACGTTCCTTGGAACACTCGGTCCCATGCCGATATACTGAAGCCCCTATATTGGAAAAGTACCGTCATCTACTCTCTCATCCTCTGTCTCCTCTCCTAAGGTGCTTGTTTCTTTAAGCGAAGCTTTATAGGCTCACAAGTGTCGGCGGTGGTGATGGCGGCGCTGGTGTCACGCAGAAAAGTGGGCTGATCCTGGCAATAGTGCAGAAAAAGTCCGAACTCAATGGCACATACCAGAGACAAAAAAGAGAGACAAAGGAAGAAAGAGTGAATAAGAAATAAATAAAGAGAGGGATCGAAAGAAAGAGAAATGAAGTCACCACGAAGGTCAGAGAAAAAGGGAGAGAAAAAGAAACAGTGAGGGAGAGAAAGAGAGAGAAAAAAGCGAGAGGGAGAAACAAAATCACCACGAAGGTCAGATGCACACACGACAAGCTTCGCTTACCCCCATTTTCTTGACAGGGGAAGGGCTGTTTCTTTATTTTTAACAGCGGAGTTGTTTAGGCCTGCCGTAATGCGTGCCGCCTGCCACTGCGTTGCGTAGCAACCACCTCGCGGAGCGTCGCGCGCTATGCTCAAGAGAGAGAAAAACAAATTGTAGCAGTACCAACGAGGCAACGCGCAGAGGTGCTGCCGACGCCAACCGTTTCCCCGATTAGCGCCAAACGCTGGCGGTGTCCGTGACTGCTTTTTGGTGTCCCCAAACATTAAAAAAAATAAAATGGGGAAGCCCGAATCACCAGATAGCCACAGCAGGCTTGAGTGCCAATAGTAAAATAAATAAAAAGGGGATGTATCAGCATCCTAAAGGAATTAGAAAAAAAAAAAAAGCCAAATATTAAAAGAAAGAGCGGAGGTAAGCCTGAAGCGGGGCCTGCACAAATAGGCATACGCCTTTGAAGCTGGTGTAAGAGGCGGCACAAAGTCTAGGAGCTGGCTCCTAGGAATAAGGGGTTAAGAAGGCGCCGGCAGCGCCGAAGCTCAAGCAGGGAACCGAACAGCCTCCCAGGGCCACCCACCCGCCACCCCGGCAGCACCCGCGGATGCGCGTAGTTTTATTGAAAACTTGACGGCTGGTGTCATCCGTGCGCCCTTCGGCACCCTGCGATTGGGCAGAATCAAGATGTGGGCAGGTGCCGCCAGCGCCGCCAAGCAGGATGGCCACCCGGGGCTCCGGCAGGAAATGGCTAGGCAGGTGTTTACGACAGGGTGCCTCGATGCCCAGTGCCGCTTTCAGGGTGGGGACACCCACGCTTTTCGGCGCCATCTTGGTTCTTTCCAATACGGAGGCGCTGGCCGTGTCGCGGCTGCAGATTAACCATTGGGCAGAAAGAAAGGGCGGCGGGCGTGCTAAGAGCGATACCGACGTGGTTTAAATGCAGACTTTTGCTTTACCATTCGATGAAGAGTTTGCTTGCATAGAGTGCCCGTTTCAAAAGAGGTTGTCCGACACTTTTTGCGTGTATCGCAACCTGAAGGTAACACGATTTGTTTGCGAGGTTACCCCCTTTTTTTATTTACTCATTTCACTGGTAAATGACCCACAAATATTACTGGAATTGTACACTTGATGAAATGTCAAGTTTGAAGCTCTTTTAATAGTAACATTGCTTCTTAGAGTTTTCGCATCATATTTTTGAAACTGAGAGAAAAATTAGGAGACGTCGCGTGTGTAGGCCGGCAGCAGTTCAGTGCCTGCTGAAGAAGGAAAATGCATTTATAACAGTTTTCAACACTCATGCAAACACAATTTATTTACAGAAGTAAGCACTAATTAATCCACTGTATAAGCTTTCAGCGAGGTTATCTGGTGTGGTAGGAAGACTGCAATGTAATGTTTCTCATCGGTGTGCGGGGCCGATATTCGAAAATGCGCGGGCTTTTCGGTGCTTGTGCTCGGCGTGCGGGGCCGAAAAGCGCGGGAGTGAGCGTCGCTGGTGCGCGTGGTCGGTGCGCGTGCCGGGAGAGACATCTGGAACGACGGGGCAGCCAAGCTGACAGAACGGGAGTGCAGCGAGATGGAGTGGACCGAATGCCGGCCCACGTTCCGGCATCCCGGTCCTGTACTGCAAACCGGGCGCCGCCCCTGCTTCTACCATCGTCGTGGGTCCTGCTGAGCTGGGCCTCGTCCCCGCTCGCACGACCGCTGCCGTGCTGCCGGGCTCGGGCTATGTCCTAGAGCCCTGGTCCTGTTCTACAAACCGGGCGCCGCCCCGGCTTCTACCATCGTCGCGGGTCCCGCTGAGCTGGGCCTCGTCCCCGCTCACACGACTGCTGCCGTGCTGCCAGGCTCATGAGCAGTGCAATGATACCTTGCTCACTAATGCAATGAGTTGCCATGACTCTAACATCTGCATTGAATAAGGCATGATATACATTAAATATTTATACAGCATGATATAAGGCATTATGCACATATGTAGTACTTACATTGTTAATTTTATTGGCTTATTGGTGCCTAATGCATGTGTTCTTTCTGTTCCGACAGTGCTGATACCACGTACTCCCTGGGAGCCAAAATGAGAGCAGTCGTGCGTGCGCGCCCAGCGACCAACGAAACCAACCGCAATCGTCACCGTCTCTGCACATCTCTGCAAGCATGCATGACCGCTTTGTGACTGCATCATAGAGAAATAAAAGTGACTAAATTACTGAACTCGGTGTGTACCTCTAACTCGATGTCGTATACAATCCTGTTGGACACCTCCGACACGCACTTGGCTTTCACTGCCACATCACCGCTCACAATTGGTTAAACACCACACACGTGTGGAAGCAGACGCTCCCCTTTCTTGAGGTTGCCGCCACGAAAAAAGCTGTTGGCGTCTGCAACCGTCTTGAAACCGTAGTGCAGTCTTTGCATCGCTGTTCAGCAAGCAGGCGATCTGCCGCCGTCGAAAACGGAGCGCCGTGAGCACGAGCAGCGAAGGAAAGCGCGGCCGAAACAATGTAAACAAAGCGGAGACTGCACCACGGCGCGACCGCGCTTCTTGAAATTTCCACATTGGGGGCGCTGTCAGGAGGTGCAGCATAAAGCTCAGCAGCGTCTTCAGGCGATCGTTTTCTTGTCTATTGAGCACACAGTCAATGAATTCGTCTAGAATTGCTCAGCCAGCACCGACGCACGTGACACTCTCTAGATATGTTAATCTTGCTTCCACTTGTCCTGAATGCTTTATTTAAAAATAAATAAAAAATAGAACAGAACTCTTCTATGACCATCTATTGCTGGGTTGAACTCTTAAGCAGTAAACCAATCACCAGATGCTATAACACACATTCCCGACTGGGCATGGGCTGTATTCAGAAACGTTCACCTTCGGTGATATTTCTTTTTTGCTTTCAGGCGCGCGATGATTGGCTGTTTTAGCAAAATTGGATGATCTGATTGGCTGGTTGAGCCCGACGTCATTCAATTTTGCTCAACCAGCCAATCAGCGCGCACCCTGAAAGCGAAAAAGAAATATCGCCGAAGTGGAACGTTTCAGAATACGGCCCCAATAAGTGAAATCACTTGTCCTGAATATTAGTGACCATTTGCTTAAGTAACTTTTCTTGTAACGGCCTTTTTCCCGGAAGAAAAATGAATCAAAAGTAAGTTTTTTTTTTTGCTTCAGGTGAATATTTTTTCGGCTCAAAAATGTTATGATGCGGTTCAAAACAAATTTGCTCAATTTGATAACTCGTCATCACCAGGTTGATTGAACCAAGTGCAGATTAGTAGAAATGCAGGCATTGGTCGGATGCACGATTACTTCAGGTGGAAAAAAAAGTTTTTTAACCTGCACGTCGAAACTGTTTTATAGTTCAGTGCAGCTATCGGTGTCGTTGCATTCGATTTTTCATATGAATGTTCCAAAGAAACAGCACCATGCAGTAGACATGTAGAAATATTTTTATTTAGGAAACGAACGAACTGGGAACAAAACAATGATTGGATCGAACAATTTCGTTCAGAGGCAAGATTTGCAAAGGCTGTAGTTATCATGAATACACAAGAGTACCCACGACTGTCAAGCCGTCATTCCGGCGTTCTGAGGCCGCTGTTGCCTCCCGACGCTCTATTTTACGCTTTTGAAAGAGCAATTTCGGAATCCCACGTTGCGCTAACTGGTGACGACACGCATGCGCAGACGCGCGGAGAGCAAGGTTGCTTTTGCTTGTTTTATGTTGCTTCATTGCTCCCCCATGATTCTATGCCTGAGACAGGGAAAAGAATTAAACAAGACAACAGAAATCTCAAACGAAGCTGGGTTTACTTTTTAAAAAAATCTTTATTCCTACTTAAATGGCGCGCCGATCGCGCCGAGAGAAAACGTCGGCGGCGGCGGCGGCGCGCCGATCAGTTTGCGTCGTAAAGTCCCTTGATCAAGGGGCTTTATTTGCGTCGGCGGCGGCAGCGCCACTAGAACAGTCGGCCATAGAGAAAGAAATTCAACAAGAGGGGACACTCGGCAAAAACTGGCAACAGGAAACACGTCATCATACGTCACGCTATACTTTTGACACCGAACGTTAGCTGCCGCGAGCATCGAAAAAAAAAAGAAAGTGAACTTAAGTTAACAGGCATTGATTTATTTTTTAAATTCTTTGCCGCGAAAACTAAAACGTTTTGCGTATAAATGAACTTAAGCTTTGCGACTTATTTTCCTTGCCTTAAACTAGCCACAGGTCAATGACGCGCCAGATACATGCGTCATCCGCCAGACACGCCCCCGAAGCCAGCGAGGATGGCTGCGCGCGCGTTTGAGCGCTCGCGCGCGGTGACCCGTCTGTCTCCTTTTTTTCTTTTTTAAATGTAACCTGGTTTATTGGGCTCTCGGCGTATTCTTGCGTTCCTTCTGCACTGGGACAAGGCACCACTGCACTATTGGATTACGGCAAGGTGAGAAATTTGGTTTCACAGTCTACGACGCATTTAGGCTTACGGCACGGGACCGAGACTTAAGACGCAGTTAGCGAAAAACAGCTCGGCCATCCTGGCGCAGTTAATTTGAATTAATGAATCGTGCTGGGACATGTTTCCGAAGCTTCCTAGGGGATTATTGTAACTTATTTCGGTTCTGTTGAGGCACACTGGCCGCGCAGCGTGCTGTGACGCAGTTAGCGAGAACCAACTCGGTCGTAGTGCGCAGTGTAGTGCATCTTACTAGGACAAGTTTGTGCCGCTTTCTCTGACGCCAGACATTACTGAAGAGTAATTTCGTTACTTTCTGGGGTACTTTTGAGGCACGCTGGCCGCACAGCGCGCTGTGACGCAGTTAGCGATAAGCAGCTCGGCCGTGGTGATAAAGTTAGTTTGGCGTGTAATGAATCTTACAGAGGGTCATGTTTGTGACGTTTTTTGTGGTCCCGCAACAACATATACCTTCTTTCGGTACTCACGCCTGTTGAAAACGCGATGGGCGATTGCCAAGAGTGATAACATGGGAGTGTGCTGCTGGCGCCGGCAGAACGCGCGAAAGATAACGCCGAGGAACATATCACACTTGTAATTCGAAAATTCCGTCTTCTAAAGGACTGAAAACAGGCTTTGCACCCACGCATTTGTCTTGAGTGCCTGTTGCGTCCGTCTCTGTGTATGTCACGTACCGTCGCATAACCTGAGGCCAAGTTTTGAAAACGCGAAGTCGCCCGTGTATTTGTGGTGCCAAAGTGCAGGAAATAATGCCATAGTGCAGGAAATGACTCATGCTTGTAACATGCTGTTACGTGCTTGCAAATGTAACATGCTTGTAATTTACTTTTTTTTTTTCAGCTGGTGCCGTCCGGTGGAGCTTCGTACAGGAACTACTGCCTTACCTGCTGGGGTCACAACGTTGGATGAACGCGCAAAAAGCGCGGAACGAGCTTTTATATAGAGCAAAATAAATATTTCCTCATTGCACAAAAGGTCTTGCGTCTACTTTGTGAAATTGCACGTGGCACAGATTCGATGGGACTTTACGAGATCGTTCGCAATCATTTTACTAAATAATAAACCGATTCTGCACGCAGAGCAAAAAAAAAAAAAAAAAAGAAACGGAAAAAGGGGGGGGGGGGGGTCGCAGCCGGCGTGCTAGCTTGCGTTCAAAATACGCGCGCCCAAAACCGAAACCGGAGGATG
>NW_023606500.1:0-140001 GCF_013339745.2 Dermacentor silvarum
GTGATGGAGAATGATGCCACAAAAGTGGATAAAACCATTTGCAGTGAAGAAAGATGCATAGGACAATTTATTTTACCCTCAAGAAACCCGGTTGGGGTATTACATAAGCAGGAAATATGATCAAAGAAGAGCACTTAGTCACTAATCTTAACAATAAGAATGCATAGAAAGAATAAGTGTCGCTTTAATCAACCTCTGCAACAAGCACTTGGAAGCTGTCACTCGTCTTTTATCAATGGTGGTTTGTAGTTGCAGAGGAAACAACAAACCCTAAACACTTGCTCAGCAATATCCATCATGCTGATAGGAAATGCTCTACTTAATATCTGGAATGTTTTGACGCGTCCTATCGCGCGTTCCACATGGACTCTCGCACATGCGATGCGACGCATTCGCTCCACAGCTTCAGGTCTCATCTGGGGCTCGTGTTGCTCACGGAATGGTGGTCGGAAAACTGCGATTCCTGGTGGCAAATAAGGAAACTTAAACCCCTTGTCTACCATTATTGCGTCTCCGTCATTCATAAGATCCAAAAGCCCACTGCACTGTAGCATAGTCTTGTCAGACACAGAACCTCCCCATAGACGAGACACATAAGCAATATAGCCATCAGGTGTACACCCCAAAAGCACCTTGTAAGTATTGTAGTGCTTATAAGTTGAAAATGTTTGCCTCTGTGCACTAAGTGAAGAGGGCCGCTGTATGCGAACTTCTGTAGCATCTAGCACCAACCTAGTATTTTCGAAACCTCGAAAAGATCCTGGCAGGTACGGTGCTAACATCTCCCTTGTTGGTATTTGCACCCTCGCTTCCAGTTCAAGCTCAAGGAAATTAACCCAGGTGGCAAAAATGCGGCTGACATGGCTTGCGGACATTAAAAAGTTTCGAGCAACCTCTTCTCCAGGCATGCCAGTTTTTAGCCGCACAAGTACCATGAAAAACTCTGCTTCAAGTTCCCGTTCCCTTGGTCTGCCAGGGACATTACTATTAGCTTTCCTTTCTGCACCCCAGTACGACATTTTACTGGCTCGGGGCTCAAAGTACTCGAAGAGACTTCGAAAGACCCCATAATTAGGCAGGCCAGTATAAAAGGCACACTTCTTAGCCGAGAGTTTTATGACATTTAAAGTCAGGATTCTAGAATTCGCTTCGTCAAGCTTCATTTCAAGCCTAATATTCTTTCTTTCTAAAGAAGCAATTTTTTGGTGGAGCCATGCTCTTTCTCTCTGCGCATCACTGCTCGTTGAAGCACTTGGGTAGCTGGTGCTTGCCTGGGAACCTATGATAACGGCATAGAAAGAGATAATAAAACTACTTAAGTCATGTAAGCAACCAATAGACAAAAACCAGCTTTGCTAGAAAATTTGCACAGGGTGACAACAGCCACATAACAATAACTTATAATCAGTTGAGCAGCCCGATGAACTACGCTTACTAATCCAGAGGCTAAATCCATTGTTTACTTTGAACACAACACTTGACATGCAATTTTCTAATGGTATTATTAAATTTCTTGGCACAAGCTTTCAAGGCAGATATAAGCTACAGAGAAGGATGTGAAGCACCTAGAAAGTTGATCAAATCAATGCAGTGAATGTTAAAATTAGTAAAACTTCACAGCTGCAAAAGTTTTACTTTAAAGAAAGGCACGATGATAGTGAAGGTATAGCCTTATGATTAAATTACTGCAGTTGCTTACCAATCACTGATGTTTGCAATGTCACAGGAGCGGTGCCTTGCCCAGTAAGATTCATTTGCCTGTCACCTGAGAAGAAATAGCACAGTTTAGGTCACTGATATCGTTGTGCTGATAGTAAATTTTCGTATAAGATACTAAAAACTAAGAATGTCAGCACTGACTTGGAATTTGTATCATTACATACTTAAAACTTGACTGCTGCTCGTGCACCATGTATTGGGTCCACGTTAAAGAACACCAGGTGGTCAAATTCGGTGTCCCATACTATGACATGCCTCATAATCATATGGTTTTGGCACGTAAAACCCCGGAATTTCTTTAACACGACTGCTCAACAAAGAACTTTTATTGGTTGCAGCTGATTAGTTCGTTGTATGCTCAAAATAAAACAGCGCATCACCACATTGCACTTTCATGTTTCCTTGGTATTTCCCAATTTTTTCATACATTCTGCAAGTGCTTGCTGAATGGTGCAAGGGTAAATAACTTTTACAGCACCATTATATTTTCCTATCAGTTGCAAGTTTGAAGAAAATATCACGCTCAACTCCAACCGTGAATAATACAACCTTCAAGACCAATCAGTTGTGAAGAAATTCACATGTGCATCGAGCTGACAACCTTATGTTTAAAAGGCACCCCGTCAGCCTCGCCATATATGCTTTGGAATGAATTCCCTGATTTAGAACAGCCACGCTCAATACTTGCCATCTCTTACTTTTCCACAAATTAAAAAATACTTTGTTTTACAGATTTTCATAAGAGTAAGCACCCAATAAGTACCATAGCAAGCATGACTTGCTACAGCCAGTGGCCTTATTCTCACCATTTCCTAGTGGTTCCTGCTCAGGCATATCCTCTGTGGGTGCAGCTGTGCTTCCAGAGGGGTCAATGGGCAGCTCAGCTTCTATAAATAAATATGGAAGTCTCAATAAAATTAAGGAACAGAAACTGCTGTATTCATGTACAGCTAACGATACCAGTGATCACTTTTTTTTTGTTAACTATTTCTATCTGCCCGGAGTAACACACTTTGAGAACATACATGAACTTGCATCCAAGTTAACATTCAGTACCGTTAAGTTAGCCATGACATGGTAAATATTGTGCATTAATGATACACAGCGCTACAACGTTATCCCTCAAAATGTGACACAGTACATACGAAAGTATCATCTCTACATGTCTACATACAGTGAATATAGACTTATCAGTGCACTCCAGCTTGCTGTCCCATAGAAACTTTCTATTTTTATGCATTAAGAATAGTCAATGAAGCATGCTTACCCTGAATGACTGCAGCAGGCTGTCCGTTCCCTGGTAGAGCCGTGGGGTCCACTTGGCTGCTTAGGGAGGCTATAGTAGCAGCCCCTACAGATGTCAAGCACATATATATCAATGCAAAGCGTATTATCTTCTAAGAGCATGTTGAAATAAAATTTGTTATGTTACATGAATCAATAAATATGTCATAGAAAAAGCCGAGCAATAATGTGACTATTTCAGAGGTAGGATAACGTAAATGCCTGGCTTGCGTACAAATCTGCGCGCGCACCTGAGGCAGTGTTGCGCGTGCACTCCTGAACACGCAACACTTGCTTGCAGTCTGGTGTGGCGGAACCAGATCACGGCAAACTAAAAACTCCAGAGCACCAACCTGCGGCCAGCTCGACCGGTCGTTGAAAAACACATCTCTACGTAGCACAACTTTACTGCAGCGGCGAATAATGCGCACGTAACCTGCTCGATGACCTATTTGCCAAGTGGCGTTCGGCATCATTTCATCCTGTTAGTACACCTTACTTTCGAAACACACAGAAGCATGCACACACACTACAACGATGCGAGGCTTGGCCAAAGCAAATCGGGTAACTTACGTTTGCTCTCCCGCCTTTGTGAGGCACGGTTGTGCCGCCGAACATCGGCGTCGCTGCCAGCTTTTCTGTACGTAAATATAGTAGGCACGTAGTCTGGGTGTGTAGCGAAGTTCGACGGCCGGCCTGCATTTATAGACGCAATCAATACGTAAAAGTTAAACACTAAAGGCTTTATCACACTTACCTGTGACAAAATGCGCGCCACAGATCCTGGAATGCACTGTTGGCTGCCATGCCGTGCCGTCCGAGTTCAACCGCTTCACCGCTGCCGTCCACAAACTTCTCCTTCCCGCATTAACCTTTGCAGATGGAAATCTGAAGAAATTAGTATTTCCCCTTCCATAATAATAGCTCGTGCAGCCGAAAGCGACGCAGTTGGCCGGCATGTCACGCTCGCGGACTTGCGGGGCACGTAGCACTACCGAAGGCTGCCCGAACTGCGCTGTTTGCTTTCCAACCACGGATGGATGGATGGATGGATGGATGAGGCTGAACCCTTTAAATCGGGCGGTGGCATACGCCACCTAGCCATGGCTATTAACATAATTTGTACTTTGTGGTGGGTGAAATTTCACCCCTGCCTTAATTTTATCCACCAATCAGATAACCTCTGTTTGGTTATTTCTACCCGCTTAAAGTCTATTTTGCCTTCACTGTCCCTAAACCCCAATGCTTTGAAAAAATCAGCCCCGTTGCCTTGCACTGTAGGGTTAAGCCCCTTACAGAAAAGTATGAGGTGTTCAGCCGTTTCCTCTTCTTCTCCATACGCACAGCACAACGTGTCTATACCTTGGTACTTGACTCGGTACATCTTAGTCCGCAATACTCCCGTCCTGGCTTCAAACAACAAAGAGCTTCCCCTAGAATTATCGTAGATATTTTCTTTGGCAATTTCTTGCTTGAAAGTTCGGTATGTTCCCAGTGCTGATTGCGTCTGTATCCCTGTCTTCCACAGACCCCTCTCTGTTTCCTTAACCCTTTTCTTAACCGCTGTTTCCTGGTTTGCACCCCTCCTGCAGTCCAAATATTTGATTGACAGTTTTCTGGTCAGCTTCCTCCATTTTGTATCAACATTCCTCATGTACAAATAACTGAAAACTCTCCTTGCCCACCGCTTTTCTGCCATCTCTCTCAATCGCTCCTCAAATTCTATCTTGCTGCTGGCTTCCCTGCCCTCGAATGACGTCCATCCCATGTCACCCTGTACCCCCTGATTTGGTGTATTTCCGTGTGCTCCCAGAGCTAGTCTACCTACCCCTCGCTGCTTAACTTCCAACCTTGCTCGAACTTCTGATCTCATGCACAGGACCGCATTGCCGAAAGTCAAACTAGGGACCATCACCCCTTTCCAAATCCCTCTCACCACTTCGTACCTATTGTAATTCCACAGTGCCCTATTTTTCATCACAGCTGCATTTCTGCTACCTTTAGCCGTCACATATTTTTCATGTTCCGTTAGGTACTCAGCCCCATTGTTTATCCACACTCCAAGATATTTGTACTTATCCATCACCTCCAGCGTAACCTCCTGTATCCTATGCTCGCTGCCCTGATTATCATTAAAAGTCATGACTGCCGATTTTTCTTTACTAAACTTCAAACCTAAGCTATCTCCCTCTTTACCACAGATGTCCATTAATCTCTGCAAGTCTTCCTTGCTGTCAGCCATAAGTACAATGTCATCTGCATACATCAGTCCTGGTAATGACTGTTTAATCCATTCTCCCTGCTTGAAATAGGAAAGGTTGAAGCCAAGTCCGCTCCTCTCTAATTTTTTCTCTAATCCTTGTAAATACAGCATGAACAACAGAGGTGACAGAGGGCACCCCTGCCTAAGCCCCTGCTGTATCTCTATAGGCCCAGATACCTTGTTTTCCCATTTTATAAGCACCCTGTTACTTTTATAGATATCTTTTAAAAGATTTCTTACTCCATCTTCCACCTCTAGAGTGCCCAGTATGTCCCACAAATCCTTTTGGATTACACTGTCATAGGCTCCCTTGATATCCAGAAAGGCAAGCCATAGGGGCCTGTGTTCCTTTTCTGCTATTTCAATACACTGTGTCAATGAGAACAGATTATCTTCTAACCTTCTTTGTTTTCGGAACCCATTTTGTAGTTCCCCCAGCACTTCCTCGCTCTCCACCCATGCCTGCAGTCTGTCCTTTATAATCTGCATCACCACCCTGTAAACCACTGACGTCACTGTTATGGGACGGTAGTTGTTTATGTCGGCTTTGTCCCCCTTTCCCTTATATATCATGCTCATCCTGCTCAGTCTCCACCCGTCAGGGGCTTTACCGTCCATTATCATTTTGCTCACTGCCTCTCTTAATGCTTTCTTAGATTTTGGGCCCAATGTCTTTATCAACATAATTGGGATGCCATCAGGACCTGTCGACGTGCTACTAGGAACCCTCTTCTCTGCCCTTTCCCACTCGCTTTGTGCCAGTGGAGCCACTGCACTGACTAGTCCATCCTCACCTGATTGAGCACATGTTATGTTTCGTTCTTTAAATTTTTCTGTCATCATTGTTCTTATATGTTCCATTGCCTCATCTCTCTCTAGTCGAACACCTTGAGCTGTATCTATAAACCTCTGCTCTAGGCTAGTCTTATTACTCAAGGAGTTGAGATGTTTCCAAAATTTCTTCGCTGCTTTTCTATCCTTTTTGTTTACTTCTGACAACCATTGGCTCCCCTTTCTTCTGATCTTCTCATTGATCAAATTGGATGCTTCCCTTCTACAGTTTTAGAAGTTGTTCCATTTTCTGCCTACATCAGCTTCTGGTTCACCCCTCTGCTTTGAATATCTGTGTTCCCTGGATGCTTCCTGGCGTTTCTCTATGGCCCTCTGCTTTGAATATCTGCGTTCCCTGGATGCTTCCTGGCGTTTCTCTATGGCCTTCTCCCTCAAGGGCTGCAGAAGATAGCGCCAACCTTTCCCTTTTCCCTCAAGAACCACTTATCATCATCATCTATAGCCTTCTTAACCTCCTCATCCCACCAGCTCTTGGGTTTACGTCTTCTGTTCCCTTTTGTCCTGACTCGTACCTTAGTAAGCTCTAGCTCAAATAGTCCTGTTAAATTTGCATATGTCCATTCTGTTTTTGTATCCTCTGAAATTACTTCCTCAATTTGCTGGGTTGCTATTTCAAGCTGCTTTTCCGAGTAAAATATCCCACCTGGTTGTTCGTCTTGCCTCCTACCTACTTTCATTTCCCTTCTAAAACTCACCTTAATACGTTTGTGATCACTACCTAGACTTCTGGAGCCATATTCATCTATGCTCATTACATTTAGCCTATCGTGCATCCTATGTGACATTAGTGCATAATCTATCGTCGACTGCAGGCTCCCTACCTCCCATGTTATGTGCCCTTCACACTTCTCAGTACTGTTGCATACAACTAAGTCATGCATTTCACACATATCCAGCATCATGTTGCCTGTTGAGTCTGTGTACCCGTCCATGTCTTCTATGTGTGCGTTCATATCTCCTAGTATAATAATCTCGCACCCTTCTCCTAGCTCATTTATGTCACTTGATATGCATTCCAGCATTTTTTTGTTTTCCTCTTTGGCATTTGCTCCTGTCCACAGGTATACAAAACCAAGGAGTGTCTGCTCTCCTGCAACTTTCCCTTTTAGCCATAAATGCTCCTTGCATTCCTGTTTGACCCTTTGCCAGTTCATACTTTTATGAATGAATGCACCAATTCCACCCCCTTTTCTGCTGCCCTCTGTTCTATTGCAATATTCCCATGCATAGTCAGGATTACAGGGAGGTTGCTCCATGTCCCTAAGATGTGTCTCCACAAACCCGTATACCGTCAGCTTTTCTTGCCTTAGTTGCTCGTCTATCTCCTCCCACTTCAGCCTATTCCTGCCACCTTGCATGTTAATGTAACCTATGTCAGAATGACCTTGCCCCTGGTGCTTACGTCTATTTCTTCTACCGATTCTACGTTTCTTGAATCTTGGAGCCTCTCTGGGTCCGTCTTCGTCTACACTGGTGGTCTTAGGGCTCTGGGTCCCCCAAAAAAGCCGTAGCTTGGCGCCCTATCCTACTACCTACGCTCCCGCCCGTGGCACCACTGTAGTGAATGCCATCCTGTGCAAAAGGCTGGGAGCCAGACTCGTACACTTCCCGGTTTACCTCCATTACACCGTACCCAAGTGGTCTGCTCAGACCCGTAATGACCCGGTTAGCCTCAAGCACCCTCCATTCCATCGCGCTAGCCTGGCCCCGGACATGTGGGATTGTGCATATGGTCACATGCACTTTCGCAGAGGTTTCTCTGAGTTTACGCAACCCAACCTCTAACTGTCCGTTTAGGTTCTGGCTCCTTCCCTTGAGCACATCGTTGAGACCAGCATGGATAACGACCAGATGTTCATGCTCGAGGTTGTCCGATACCACCTTCTGAGCTTTTGCCATTGCGTCAACCATGCACTTCCCTGACTGGGCCTCCACCCTCACCCGCCCGTCTGCCTTCACTGGTGTAAGGACGCCCTCCTTAACCCTAGCTACGTTGGAGTCCCCCACCACTAGGACCCTTCGCTCTACACGTTTGCCTCCCGCCTGCGATTGTCGTCCTCCAGTTCGCGCTAGCTGGTTCTCCACCCGCCCTGCGCCACTGACACGTGACGATGTGCTCCCTGCCGTTCGTCCCTTCCCACCCGAAGCCTGCCGCACTACCTCGCTGTAGAGTTGTGGAACCGCCGTGTTGCCGCCGGCTCTCGCCTGCTGTTCAACGGCCCCTAGGCGTCCCTCCCTGCTCTCATGGCATGCCTCTGCCTGAGTCTCCGCGCTGTCCCCGCCGCCCGCCTGAGCTGACCCGGGATTACGTGCCGCCTGTACCTATAGCGCCTCCACCCGCTCTTCCAGCGCGGCCCGCTTTTCCCGTTCTTCTTGTAGCTCGCCAGCTATTCGCTTTACCAGGACGGCCTCGGCCCCCTCCCTGTGAAGCAACTCGCCGATCCAAGTTTCGAGCTCAATTCGCCGCTCTCCCTCCACCTTCAGCTCCCCTTTGAGCTCTTCCACACTGACTGCCCATTCCCCTTCCATCCGCCGCACAGCTCCCTTAAATCCTTCACACGACCTGCACGCGAAGCTAGCCTCCTCAGCGTCGGCTAAACTGGCGAAGTGCGTCTCGTCCAAATGATGTCCAAACGGAGATGGCGCTCACAACGCCCCGCCCCGGCCGGTTTTGGCGCATGCGCAGTCGTACTTCTGCAATTGGTCAATTGCACGATTACAGTTTCCCGGAGATGAGAAGGAACGACTATCAGCAGCTCGTGTCCTGTGCTCATATTTTGGCGATATAAGATGCCGTCCAAAGCGAGGAACATGCTAAGCGAAGGGTGTGACGGGTCAGAACGGAGGCGGCTGATGAGGTCGCGCAAGGATGTATCACGTGCTTGCTCCTCGCCACCGTGCTCCTCGCCAATGGGGTAGAAGGCGGAGAGCGCGAATATTCCAGCAGTTGCATCACTGTAGTCTGGAGCGTCGGCGGGGTGCCGAGACAAACAATCTACATCCTGGTGTAGCCTACCGCACTTGTACACCACTGTGTAGGTAAATTCTTGAAGACGTAGTGCCCAGCGACCTAGACGACCCGTTGGGTCCTTAAGTGTCGAGAGCCAACTCTCTCGCGTGATGGTCCGTGGTAACAGTGAAAGGTCGGCCGTATAAGTACTGCCGGAATTTGCCCACTGCCCATACGAGTGCGAGGCACTCGTGCTCTGTAATGGAGTAATTGCGTTCAGCGTGTGAAAGCAGGCGACTTGCGTGCGCAATAACTTCGTCACGCCCACGTTGACACTGAGCTAAAATAAAAGCGCCAATTCCATAGCCACTAGCATCTGTATGGACCTCTGTTGGGGCAGATGGGTCGAAGTGAGCAAGAATGGCGGAGTAGTGAGCAGGGTGCACGATAAGGCATTGGAAAGCAGTAGCTTGGTCCGGACCCCATGAAAAGGGGGCGCCTTTCTTCAGAAGGAAAGTCAGAGGCCGTGCAATGTACGCAAAATTTCTGACAAAACGAAGGAAATAAGAGCATAAGCCTATAAAGCTGCGGACGTCTTTGGCACAGGTCGGCACAGGAAAATCGTGAACAGCACGAACTTTTGCGGGATCGGGGCGGACGCCAGGGGAGTCGACGAGATGGCCGAGAATAGTAATTTGGCAGCGACCAAAGTGGCACTTTGAAGAATTTAATTGTAGCTCAGCAGCACGGAAGACGGAAAGAATAGACGAAAGGCGTTCTAGGTGTGTCGCGAAGGTCGGCGAGAACACGATGACGTCGTCGAGGTAACAAAGGCATATACACTACTTAAATTTAGCTGTGCAAGAGCACGTCCATCATGCGCTCGAAGGTGGCTGGAGCATTGCACAAGCCGAACGGCATGACTCGAAATTGATAAAAGCCATCTGGCGTAACAAATACGGTCTTCTCACGGTCCATGTCGTCGATGGCAATCTGCCAGTAACCGGAGCGCAGGTCTATCAATGAAAAATACGTCGCACCGTGTAGGCAATCCAACGCGTCGTCTATGCGTGGCAGTGGATAGACATCCTTATTTGTTATCTTGTTTAGATGGCGGTAATCTATAAAGAATCGCCAAGTGTTGTCCTCCTTTTTTACCAAGGCAACAGGAGAAGCCCACGGGCTCCAAGATGGTTTAATGATGCCCTTGGTAAGCATCTTATCTACCTCCTGTTGTATTACTGGGTGCTCGGCATGTGACACGCAATAGGGCCGTCTGTGGATAGGCGGTGCATCGCCGGTATGTATACGATGCTGCACAAGGGAGCTTTGTCGCAAAGGCCGACCGTCGAGGTCAAAAATGTCGGAATAAGATGTGAGCAGATGACGAACATCGTCGGTTTGTGTGGGGGAAAGGTCCAGGGCTATCATGTTGGTAATGTCGTCGTGCGCTGGAGGTGACGTTGCGGAATGAGCACTGCAGGCGGCGGAAGAGATGGAGGGGTCGCGCGAATGTGTCAAGGCGACTGACGGTTGCTGCGTCATGGATGCTGACGGCCCGGGTGCTGACGCCGTGCTTGACCTAGCGGCCTGGTCGTCTGTCAGCATGATAGGACGGCCGAGGCCCGCTGCGGAGTTCTGTATTCTGCAATACCCCGCACCTCCACCAAAAATGAAACGGGCAGAGATAGAACGTTAAATGGGACCGTGTTTACTCGGCAGAAGATATGGCTGGTACAACCAGTCTGGCGGAACGTTAGGTTAACCCCACTACGTCGTCTCTTTCGTCTTGTTGGGGATCGTCTTCTTTGTCCCTCTCGTGGCACCGTGACAATATACTATACTGAAATCATAGGTAAGGGAACCAGTAGTGGTTTGTACATTTCACGATACTGAAAATAATTTTCTGGCTAAATGCAGTCACTTATTTCTATTTGTTTATACTTTACTATGCATTTTCTGACAAATAAAATCTGAATAATTGTAACTCTCACAGCACTGCCCTTTTTATCGGAAGAGCCACACCAAGAAGCTGCTATTTCATGTATAGCAAGGTTAAATGCGTTTAGTTCTTCAAGAGAAAGAAGTTACTGTAAATTAGCCATTTTTTCTGCAGTAACCAAAGAGTTAAGGGTGATATGGCTCTTGGAGACGAAAAATTTACCAAAAAAATCTTATTTGTTATTTTTCTCATCTCCATTTCATGGTGCACCTGCTGTCAAAAAATCTAGCTCAAAAGGACGGGTTGTTGAGGAAGAACACGCTGTATTCTGTGAAATGAAAAAAGTTTTGCCCATGAAAGCACTGAAAATTACACATTTCTGTGCCATTTGCCATTGCAGAACCGCTTATCATAGCCAGACCATCTCAGTCTGGTCTGAAAGATCATTTTTCCTGCTTGCTCTTCTGGCAAAAAAACAAGCCTTCAATGCTTTCCAGTATTATTTCCCAGAAAGTTTTATTTTCCGAAGGAGCGGGCAGGCGGTTGTAGTAGAGTGACCTAGAATTCCAGGTCACTATGCTCGCGGACAACTTTCTGTTGCAATGAAGAAAAAGCTACGGGCGCGTGGATGCTGCACATGTGTTACAGCGCCAAGTAGTCCGGCATCGTTTGACGGTGCTTTTGGTTGCTCGAAACAGACGCTGAATCGACGCAGCTTGCATGTGCGACGGTATCGCGCTTGCCCAGAGGAGGAAGAGAAAAGCCGCAAAATAAGTAAACTTTTACACTCAGTGGTGGGTTGTCTCTTATTTAACTGTTGCTAATAAGCTGTTTATGTTTTCTCTTCCACAGCCCAAACTAACGTGGATTAAAACACGGGACTCTTTTCAGAAGCACTCTCACTTGTGCGCGCTTTGGCTCCGTAGCTTTCCCTTCATTGCCACAGAAACTTGTCCGCAAGTATAATGGTCCACCAGTTATCCATCCTACTGATTGCATGGCCTGCCCAGCTCCATTTTAAATGCGAATCATTTCTTGGCGAACATTTGCCACTTTGACAGTATCTATCTATATATTTATCTATATATCTAGCCGCCTACGTCTCGGTGCTCTCATGGTCGTTTCGTTAAGTTGGTGCATAGGCGCCGACTACGGGGGGGCTCCGGGGCTCTAGCCCCCTCCGGAATTTTCCCAGGGGAGCTGAGCCCCCCCCCCAGAGATCCGCAGCCTAACCCCCCGCCCCTAAAATGTCAGTACCAGAGTTCTCTTACCCACATAATTTGAGGATTCTCTTGCGTTGCCGCCTCCACATTTTCACTTTTCTTGTGGCTAAAAGCTTATGGCACCATTGTTGGCGCTGACTTGCACGGCTTTTAATTTCTACTTTCGCTTTATTTCATCAAATCCTAACAATAGGAGGACAAGCGCATATAAGCACCAGCGGCGGCTACCTCATCCGTGTTTCCTCACTTTAACATTTTTAAAAATTTCCGATGAGAACACCACGCACAGACACAATATATTTCATCATCATCATCATCAGCCTACATTTTATGTTCACTGCAGGATGAAGGCCTCTCCCTGCGATCTCCAATTACCCCTGTCTTGCGCTAGCATATTCCAACTTGCGCCTGCAAATTTCCTAACTTCATCACCCCATCTGGTTTTCTGCCGACCTCGACTGCGCTTCCCTTCTCTTGGTATCCATTCTGTAACCCTAATGGTCCACCGGTTATCCATCCTACGCAATACATGGCCTGCCCAGCTCCATTTCTTCCGCTTAATGTCAACTAGAATATCGGCTATCCCCGTTTGTTTTTTTTTATCCACACCGCTCTTTTCCTGTCTCTTAACGTTAGTCCTAAGATTTTTCATTCCATCGCTCTTTGTGCAGTCCTTAACTAGTTTTCGAGCTTCTTTGTTAAGCTCCAAGTTTCTGCCCCATATGCTAACACCGGTAGAATGCAATGATTGTACTCTTTTCTTTTCAACGACAGTGGTAAGCTCCCAGTCAGGATTTGGCAATGCCTGCTTATGCACTCCAACCCAATTTTATTCTTCTGTAAATTTCTTTCTCATGATCAGGGTCCCCTGTGAGTAATTGACCTAGATAAACGTACTCCTTTACAGACTCTAGAGGCAGACTGGCGATTCTGAATTCTTGTTCCCTTGCCAGACTATTGAACATTATCTTTGTCTTCTGCATATTCATCTTCAACCCAATTCTTACACTTTCTCGATTAAGATCCGCAATCATTTGCTGTAATTCGTCTCCATTGTTGCTGAATAGGACAATGTAATCTGCAAACCGAACGTTGCTGAGATACTCGCTGTTGATCCTCACTCCTAAGCCTTCCCAGTCTAAGAGTTTGAATACATCTAAGCATGCAGTGAATAGCATTGGAGAGATTGTGTCTCCTTGCCTGACCCCTTTCTTGATAGGTAACTTTCTACTTTTCTTGTGGAGAACCAAGGTAGCTGTGGAATCCTTGTATATATTTGCCAAGATATTCACATATGCCTCCTGTACTCCTTGATTACGCAATGCCTCTATGACTGCTGGTATCTCTACTGAATCAAATGCCTTTTCATAATCTATGAAAGCCATATAGAGAGGTTGATTGTACTCCGCAGATTTCTCGATTACCTGATTGGTGACATGGATATGGTCCATCGTAGAGTATCCCTTCCTGAAGCCAGCCTGTTCTCTTGGTTGGCTAAAGTCAAGTGTTGCCCTGATTCTATTGGAAATTAAGTCCTTTGTATATATTTAAATAATTAATTTTTAAAGAGAAGGAGGTAGCCAAATAAATGGATAACATATACCTAGAGAATGAATAGGGTGATGTATGTTCACCTCACTTCAAATTACTTTGCGTGCTTTTTGGAATTAATATCTCGAAACTGGGGCCATCCTGAGAATTAGTTCCTAGTGCATCCGCCTTGTGAATTCCACTGCTAGAATTTGTAAATTGCAACACGGGCCTTAAGTTATGTTAAAAACCTAATGGGTGATCTTTTTAATTAGTCGATTATGCATTTCATTTTTATGTGCAAGTAATGTCCACCTCTTCGAGTAGACCAGCTCATGAACTATAATTGTGCTATCTGCCACAGGCAACCTTTACAAATTTTTTGAAAGTGTTTGCTGAAACACCCCATATTTATGGCCTCTTCATGCAAGAGGCGATGTTTCCATCCCTAATGCATAAATGTTGTAAATAATTAAAAGAGCTTTTTTTAATTTTATTTTGTCTCCAGTCGTTAGCATTGCCTACTGGAAAGAGAATCAATATTGAGACACATATCCCTCACGTGCTTTTCACACGCCGTTGATAGAAGGCTCTGCCGAAGGGGTCACTGAAGTCTGCTGGATCAAAGTGGATCCGCACTCCACGGCTAGAATTTGGAAATTGCAACATAGGCCACAAGGTAATTAGCTAAAAACTTAATTGGTTAATTTTGTTCATTAGTCGATTATGCCTTTCAATTTTTTGTGCAAGTAATGCCCGCCTCTTCGAGTAGACGAGCTCATGAACTAGAATTGTACTATCTGCCACAGGGCACCTTAAAAAATTTGGGGAACTGTTTGCTGAAACATCTTGTACATAGAATTCACTGAGTAACCGAAATGATGCCAAGCCGGATTCACTCAAAATCAGAATAAATAAAAGTCTAGAAGTCATGCGCAGCAGCGCTTATACTCGGACTCAAAGTAATAAAAAAATAAAGAGTGCAGCTTGGCCGGGAAGGCGAAGCAGTATTAGTGATAGCGAAGTAGAAGACGATTACACACCCGCAGCGGTGGCTTAGACAGCTAAGGCGTTGCGCTGCTGAGCACGAGATCGCGGGATCGAATCCCGGCCGCGGCTGCTGCATTTCGATGGAGGCGAAATGCAAAAACGCCCGTGTGCTTGCGTTCTAATGCACGTTAAAGAACCCCAGGTGGTCAAAATTAATCCGGAGCCCTCCACTACGGCGTGCCTCATAATCAAAACTAGTTTTGGCACGTAAAACCCCAGAAAAAAAAAAGAAGACAATTACACGAAGGAAGATTCTTACCGTGTAAATCCGTGTAAGGATCGCACCCGTGTAAGGGCCGCACCCATAACTTGACAGCCAATATTAAAAAAAAAAGACATCCAACCGAGAAGCAATCGCGTTCCGTGCGCTGATTCTGATCGGGCTCAACAGCGAATTGTCGCGCGCAGCGTACTTTCGCGCGTCGCCACTGGATGTCGAGGAGGCGATCGCGGAGGCTTACGGCGGACTTTCATACTCGTAGCTGGAAAAATGAGGTCAAATGGCCCGGTCCCATGAAAGGTTCGTCAAAATCGCGACAGAAAACTGTGGCCCTTACAATAAGCTATACGTTAGTTATAGTGGCCATATGAATTGTAGTAAACATTCACCTAAAATTAAAATAGTAAGCATAGTGGACATAGTAAGCACGGACCATGTAAACCTGCAAATACTTCACTGGATGACCTCGAGCACTCCCTTTCACAACGCAAGCATTGTGAAGAACGCCGGCAGCGGAGGCGAACGGTTCGTACAGCCGCGCGATTCACCGCAACTCTGAAAATTCGATTCATCATCATTATCTGCCTATTTTTATGTCCACTACTGACGGCCTCTGTTAGTGATCTGCAATGACCTCTGTCTCTTAACTCTGCAACACTAGGAGCGCAGAAAGACAGCCTGGCAAGCAAGGCAGCGCGGATGAAGTTAGCAGCCATCCCTGGTCGCCCTTTATCATTGCACCCATCAATGATTACCAACAATTGCATATGGCACGCGGGCCCTATAAGCGTCAGCCGCGCACAGCCATTCACAGCTACGCCAGGGCTAGAGGAGAAGACGCGTGCTCTCCTCCTCATTGGCGTTTGATTACGTGACCTAGAACTAACCCAAATATTGAGCGCGTGGGAAATAATGCCCATCAAGCCGCCATCCTCTTCGGCTTACTGTTACGTGCTTTTTCTCTTGGATTTAATGGAGAACATCACGGCGACGACAACCGCGACAATTTGCCTGAAGTGTCGATAGAATTGCTTTCGCCATAAAGCTAGAAATAGAAAATTTTTAGCAGAGGGTATATATATTGTGACGTCACAGTAAGGGCGGACCTTTATTGAGCCCGAGAGACGACACGGCGAAGAAGGGCGGCGTCCACAACCAGCCTGAACAGCCTTCGACACAGTCCACACTGATGATGATGCGCCCGCACGCGCGATGAAGATGAGGGGCACACGCATGATAATGATAATGTACAGATGATGAAGAAGTGCACAATAAATGCCCACACTAATTTCCCTCGCGCGAAAGCGGCCATCCTGGCCGCTGCCTAAAGGTACGGGGAACGCCGCGTGAAGGGCTTCATACGAGAAACGTGGACCACTTCGGTAGAGCGGCAACGGCGGTCAGTTGAGGAAACAACAGGGGTCACTCGATAATTAACTGGAGAAGTCATTTCCAGGACCGTGTAGGGGCCAATAAACTGACACTGAAACTTCTCGCACAACCCAGGAGTGCGAACTGGTGTCCAGAGCAGCACTTCATCGCCAGGCTTGTAGAATACCACACGATGATATGCGTCATAATGATCCTTGCAGTCTCGCTGTCTGGCTGCGGTGTTGACGCGGGCACGCTGGCGACAATGGACGAGGCGAGAAACATATTCTTCGCAGGAAGATCGAGATGGACTGACAGGGGCAGAGAAGAAAGAAACATCGAGAAATGAACTGGGTGAACGGCCATAAACAAGGTAGAATGGCGAGTAACCGGCTGTGCGTTGAACGGCGGTGTTATACGCGAAGGTGACGAATGGCAGAATGGTGTCCCAGTTTCTGCGATCGGGTTGAATATAGGCGGCTATCATGTCAGAGAGCGTACGATGAAACCGCTCAGTCAGGCTGTTGGTCTGAGTATGATAACTTGATGTAGTCTTGTGAGTGGTGCCAGAGGCTTTGAGCACTTCGCCTACCAGTTGGGAAAGGAATGTCTTTCCGTGGTCGCTCAGAAGGACACGAGGGGCGCCATGGCGCAGGATTATGGATTTAAGAATGAAGGCAGCGACTTTGGAAGCCGATGTTGAAGTTACACAAGCTGTTTCGGCATAGCGCGTCAGGTGGTCGACGGCTGTCACTATCCATCGACTACCGGTGGGAGTCATGGGAAGTGGCCCATAGAGATCGATGCCAACAACCTCAAATGGTTCCGCAGGACATGAGACTGGTAGTAGTTGCCCGGCAGGAGCTGATGTTGGACGTTTGCGACGCTGACAAATGGCGCAGGAAGCGACGTATCTCGCCACACTGGTAGACAGGCCAGGCCAGTAGAAGCGACTTCTTATGCGGTCATAAGTTTTCTGGATGCCAAGGTGGCCAGTAGTCAAATCGTCATGAAAGGCCTGAAGGACACGCGAACGAAGGCGACGAGGTAGCACGGGCAACCAGCGTTGTCCATCAGGATGGTGGATATGGCGGTACAGCACGGAGTTTTCCAGCTTAAATTATGTTAGCTGTCGACGAAGCCGGGCGTTAGGCGCCCGCGAAGCTCCACGAAGGTGGTCTATAATACGGCGACAGTACGAGTCAGCGAGTTGTTGAGACGAAAATGATTCATGGACGTGCGAAGTGAGATGATCAAAAGTGGTGAAGGACAAAACCGCCGTAGAAGAGACGTCAGTAAGTGCGTCACTGGAGGCGGTGGCGGAACCATTGATGAGTGCGGCTGTAGGAAGCGGGCTGCGAGAAAGAGCGTCTGCGTCTTGGTGCTGCTTACCAGACTTGTAGATGATTTCAGTCATATTCTTGCAGACGAAGAATCCAGCGACCAAGACGCCCGGACAAGTTCTTGAGTGTGGAAAGCCAGCATAAGGCGTGGTGATCCGTCACGATGGTAAAATGGCGACCGTGGAGATAAGGGCGAAATTTCTGGACGGACCAAACGACAGCGAGGCACTCCTGCTCGGTGATGGTATAGTTCTTCTCGGCAGGTGTAAGCACGCGGCTGGCATACGCAACGACTCTCTCACTCGAAGAGCTGTCTCGCTGGAGGAGCACAGCACCAATGCCATGGCCGCTAGCATCCGTGTGCAAGAGTGTGGGTGCAGTCTCATCAAAATGACACAGGACAGGTTCAGATGTGAGAGCGCCCTTTAGCTAGTCAAAGGCAGATTCACATTCAGGTGACCACACGAAGGGAACACCAGAACGAAGTAAGTGGTGTAAAGGTGCAGCTATAGAGGCGAAATCGCGAATAAATCGGTGAAAATAGGAAGCGATGCCGAGGAAACTGCGTAGCAGTAGCGCACCCAGGATCTCTGCCAGGGGGGGGGGGGGGGGGGTTGACAGTTTGCCAATACCATCTAAACAGCACTAATTTCGATTTCTTCACGGGAAATTGTGAAAAAAATGCGCTTTTTGCGAGTGTGCAGACGATTGCGCGTCTTACATCTTAGTTGCAGCACTCAAATGCGTAAGGAAAGAAAAGGGGTTAAACAAAAGGGGGGGTTAAGTCGGCCTCAGGGGGGGGGGGGTTACAACCCCCGAATCCCCCCCCCCCCCCCCCGTCGGTGCGCCACTGCTGCGTAGGTCCTTGGTCTTTTCTGGACGAGGAAAGGATCAGGTCGAATACCATCCTTGCTTACAATATGACCTAAGACCTTGATCATCTTGCTTGCAAAATGACACTTTTTGGTGTTGAAGACCAGCACTGGCTATGCACGTGAGAACCTCGTCGAGACGTTGCAGGTGCTGTGCAAATGTCGACGAGAAAATAACGATATCATCCAGATAGCACAAGCACGTCTTCCACTTCAGGCCACGCAGAACGGTGTCAATCATGCGCTCAAAAGTTGCGGGAGCATTGCAGAGGCCGAAGGGCATGACGTTGAACTCGTAAAGACCATCTGGTGTTGCAAACGCTGTTTTTTCTTTGTCGGCTTCGTGCATCGGAATTTGCCAGTAACCTGAACGCAGATAAAGACTGGAGAAGTACTCGGCACCTTGCAGGGAATCGAGGGCATCGTCAATGCGAGGCATGGGGTACACATCCTTGCGCGTGATATTGTTGAGCGCTAGGTAATCTACACAGAAACGCACGGAGCCACCTTTTTTTCGGACCAAAACAATGGGAGACGACCAAGGGCTAGCAGAGGGGCGAATTATCTCACGTTGCAGCATGTCGGCGACGTTTTGCTCAATAATTTTGCGCTCAGCTAGAGACACGCGATACGGCCGGCGACGCACGATGGATCTGCCGCCTGTCTGAATCCGATGCGCTGTGACGATTCTTCCCAATGTTGAAGAATGGGCGTCAAATGAACCTTCATGCTTCTTCAACAAGGCAAGGAGCTGTTGCGTCTGCGAAGGGGTCAAGTCCGAGCTGATTACAGCAGCAAGAGCGGAGGTAGAGGCAGAATGTCCAGTAGGAGGGATTTCAGAGGGAGCAGCCTTGAGGGGAACGACAGAGAGAGGCTCTGAATCAGCGACGCAAGCCAAAGTGGTGCCTTTAAGAAGTAGAATTTTCTCAGATATTGTGTTCCTTGCTGCGAGAAGCGCATAACCATTATCAAACCTAACTAGGCCTGAAACAATGGCTATCCCTTTTGTGAGCCAACGCGCACAAGGTAACATTAACACATCGCCATGGTCGATGACGTCGGACGTGATGGTCAGAATTTGCTGACAGCCTGGAGG
The DNA here is from genome assembly GCF_013339745.2 of Dermacentor silvarum. Lineage (NCBI taxonomy): Eukaryota > Metazoa > Arthropoda > Arachnida > Ixodida > Ixodidae > Dermacentor > Dermacentor silvarum. Next base: position 19,716 of record NW_023606500.1, read on the forward strand.
CAGCTCGGTATCTTTTGCAGCGAGTAGACGAAGTGGCTGGTACGGTTCATCGCCGAGAGAATAGTCGGGGTCGGTCATATGTACGACACCTTGCCCACAACATATAGCAGCAGAAGCAGAGGCAAGGAAATCCCATCATAAAATGAGCTGATGGGAGCAGGGCGACAGCACAGCAAATTGTATGTAGTGGACGATGCCATCGACGAATACACGCACTGTACAAAACGCGGAAGGGCGGATTGTTTTCCCTTGAGATGCAACAAGCGCGGGTCCATCATAAGGCGCCGTAACTTTCCTGAGACGCCTACACAAATCGCAATGTATAACAGATAAAGTCGCACCGGTGTCCACCAAAGCTTCAATGTGCACACCTTCAACAAACACGGGCACCATATTACAAGGGCGCGCTGGAGGAATTGTAGTCCTGTCGGTGAATGCAGTTTTTCCTCCGAAAACTGCATTACTTAGTTTTCCCGGCGGCGGTCAGAGGTGAATGAGGCAGGCCGAAGCGGTGACGAGGAGCGGCGGAAGGGCGAAGGTGATCGGCGTCTGGTGGTGCGGTAACCATTCGGCGTCTCGGTCGTTGCGGGCGGAGATGGGGAACGGCGCGGAGGGGAAACGTAACGACGGCTTTGCTAAGAGGCCCCACCAGAATACGCATCGCGTTCACACAGGTCGTACCCGCGACGCTCATCTTGTTGGCGCTTGCGGCAAAAACGTGATATATGGCCGCGATAACCACAGTAATAACAGGTAGGACGAGACGGTCGCCAAAGCGGGTAGTAAGGGGCGCTCGGTGCGCTGTGAGATAGTCAGATGGAGCGATGACGGCTCAAGTGGTAATGAGGGGACATTGGCCGGAGGAGCGACACCAACCTGCGCGTATGTGGGTAGAGGCAACGCTGTACGTACACTAGTTGGAGGCGCGGTAGCAACCTGCGCGTATGTTGGTAAGGTGCGATGAGCCGGAGGGTCCACATTCGCAGAGCAGGTTATTGACGCAAGTTCCTCTCTGATGACGTCGCGCAATGCTGCACCAAAAGGCTGAGCAGGAATCAACGGAGATGACAAGCCAAGTGAGTGCAGTTCTTCGCGTATGATCGCCCAGATCATCATACGCAAGTCAGGGTCTGCCGCAGAACGGTGTTCGCTGAAATCCGGCTGCAAGCGTACGGACTCGAGCTCGTCGAGGCGCTGGCACGTCAAGACGATGTCAGCGACAGTAGCCGGGTTCTTGACGGCGAGCGCGTTGAAGGCCACAGTCCCAATACCTTTAAGAATGTGGCGTATCATGTACGTCTGACTCAGCCATGGCATCATTGACACGGCGACAGAGTGCAAGCACATCGAAGCACATCCTCGATGTACGATGTGTAGGACTCGCCGGAGTGTTGTGTGCGAGCATCCAGAGTTTTCTTCGCAAGGTCGGAGCGAACCGCCGGCGTGCCAAAAACTTGCCGAAGCTGCTGCTTGAAGTTCGTTCAATCGGTGAAATCAACCTCATGGTTGAAAAACCAGGTCTTCGCCACACCGGTCAGGTAGAACGAGACACGGCGGAGCTTGTGGGGATCATCCCACCGATTAGCAGAGCTTACGCGCTCGTAATCATCAAGCCAGTCCTCAGCATCTTCACCGCGAAGACCAGCGAACAGATGGGGCTCACGCTGGTGGCCGCTGGTGATCACAGAAGGTGCGGCTTGTGAAGGCGGGATGGTTAGGGTAGAAGCACCAGGCTGCTCGTCCTGCGACATGCTGACGGACAGTGGGCACAAGCGGCGACCCGAACGAAGCTCCAGGGAGTAGGCCAGGGGTGGACGGGGAACCAAGAAGCACCTCCACCACTTGTGACGTCACAGTAAGGGCGGATCTTTATTGAGCCCGAGAGACGACACGGCGAAGAAGGGCGGCGTCCACAACCAGCCTGAACAGCCTTCGACACAGTCTACACTGATGATCATGCGCCCGCACGTGCGATGAAGATGAGGGGCACACGCATGATGATGATAATGTGTACAGATGATGAAGAAGTGCACAATAAATGCCCACAATATATATATATATATATATATATATATATATATATATATATATATATATATATGGGTAAGTTTCGGAAAGCTGGTCGGGCCCCGCCGCCCCCCCCCCCTCGGAAAAATGAAAACTTTCCGCCTATGACTTGCTGTGTACCAAAATTGGCATAGTATGACAAGAGTGTATGACGAACATAAATGATAGGTCATGACATGAATATTATGGTACGCGTGTCATGTAGGTCATGAAACAGCCGCCTTCGTCTTGGTGCTCTCATGGTCGTTCAGTTAACTTGGTAGGCTCCCCGCACACTGCTTCGCATAAGTTCGATTCCCACAGCGCGTGGGATCTGACAGCTTTTCTTTTTCTCTTAATGTCAACTATAATATCGGTTGTGGTGGCGTGGAGCAGAGGTAGAATACCCGGCTTCAAATCTGAAGGTCGTAAGTTCGAATCCTACTCCAGTCCACCACATTTTCAGGCATGGAGTGGTGCCTGACACCGGCAAAAAAAATATATCGCCGAGAGCTAGTGGGGCTATACTAGTTCAGGTGCAACCAAACTAGGAAGGCCCACTAAGCTTCATCAAAGACACTCCCTCACCAGAACAGGAATTGGCCTCCCTGGTGCAGCATTCGGCCACTACCTCCCTCATGACTCCGACAATTAACCCATGGCCCTCAGTTCCCAGTGGCTGCGGAGCACCTGACCAAGGCGGCGGTCAGACCTGCTACGCGGCAGAGGGTGCTAAGAATCTCTGGGTCAAGACAGGCCGCCAATGGAAACTGAACCTGGCAACGCTCAACACTCGCACCCTCTCGAGTGAGGCTAGCTTAGCAGGACTATTTGAAGAATTATCAGGCATTTCCTGGAATATTATTGGCCTTAGTGAGGTTAGAAGAACTGGTGAGGCTTACACAGTGCTGACTAACGGCCACGTCCTCTGCTACAGAGGTCTTCCAGATAAGAAAGAATCCGGGGTAGGACTTCTAGTGCATAACAACATAGCGGGCTACATTGATGAACTCTACAGCATTAATGAGAGGGTAGCAGTCGTCGTAATAAAGCTGAAATGAAGGTAGTACAAGCCTATGCCCCAACCTCTAGTCACGATGATGAAGAAATAGAACAGTTTTATGAAGATGTTGAACTAGCAATGAGAAAGGCGCAAACTCAGTATACTTTAGTCATGGGCGACTTCAATGCAAAAGTGGAGAAAAAGCAGCTTGGTGAGCAAGCAATTGGCAACTACGGCATCGATTCTAGGAATGCAAGAGGAGAGATGTTAGTAGAATTCGCGGAAAGGAATAGGCTCCGAATAATGAATACCTTCTTCAGGAAGCGCAGCAACAGGAAGGGGACCTGGAAAAGCCCTAATGGAGAAACAAGGAATGAAATAGATTTCATACTCTCTGCCGATCCAAGCATAGTGCAGGATGTAGAAGTGTTAGGTAAGGTTAAGTGCAGTGACCATAGGTTAGTGAGGTCTAGGATTTCTCTCAATTTGAAGAGAGAGAGAGAGTGAAATTAGTCAAGAGGAAACAGGCCAACCTAGAGGCAGTAAGGGTAAAAGCAGACCAATTCAGGCTGGTGCTTGCAAACAAATATGCAGCTTTAGAAAAGGAAGATAAAGACAACATAGAGGTAATGAATGAAACCGTAACTAGGTTGATCTCAGAAGCAGCAATTGAAGTGGGAGGTAGGGCACCAGGGCAACCAGTAGGTAAGCTCTCCCAAGAAACAAAGGACCTAATAAAAAAACGACAGAAAATGAAAATGTCCAACTCAAGAGATCAGATAGAATTCGCTGAACTGTCAAAACTAATCAACAAGAAAAAAGTAAGGGATATTCGAAATTATAACGTGGGAAAGATTGAGGAAGCCGTAAAATATGGACGCAGCATTAAATCAGTAAGAAGAAAGCTTGGCATAGGACAAGGCAAGATGTATGCACTGAAAGATAAGCATGGTAATATTGCCGCAAATCTGCTCCTAAGCATGTATTCTACATGGGTAGCCAGCGAGCCACTCTGTCTGTCAAAAGCGCGTCTGCTACGTCTCGCGCGCCTGCTTGGTTTCGTGGGGTGGCGCAATGTATGCCGCTCGTGCACGCGCACGAGACAGTGGAGCGGACCAGAGGAAGAAGTGCGTTCGGCGCAGAGACGCTCGTGTGGAACGTTCTTGAAAACTCTTGGTGTACATAGTTAATTTCAGGGCACAAGTTCGCCCTTAATAAACCAGTTATTGTATTGCACTCCTCGAAATACCGTTACATTCTGGTGGAGGTGCGGGGTATGTTTGGAAGTCCCCTGGGTGCCAGAGACCGGAGTCCCGATCCTCAGCGATTGGAATCTGGAGAGCTGACTCCAGTGCACCAGCGCGCCAGTCGCCGACTTCGGGGAGACCCGCCTGAATTCGGACCGCTTCCCACTGCTACGGCCACACGGACGGTGTCTTCCGCTGACGCCACAACGATGACTAGCCAGCCGACATCACCCGAGGTCGTCGTGTACCCGCCGCGCATGCCCGAGCTGTTCCACGGCGACCCGTACGAAGACGTCGAGGATTGGTTGGAGCATTTCGAGAGGGTCGCAGATGTCAACGGCTGGGACCCGGCACGGAAACGTCGCCACGTGTACTTCGCGTTGGGGAATTCAGCAAAGACATGGTATGAGAATCACGAAGCGGTGTTAACGTCGTGGGAAGAGTTTCGGCGACATCTGCTTGCTGCGTTCGCAAGCGCCGATCGCCGAGAGAAGGCTGAGAATGCTCTGCAAGCCAGGAACCAACGCACCAACGAGAGTGTCGGCATGTACATCGACGACTTGTCCCGTCTGTTCAAACGTGCCGATGCAAACATGCCCGAGGAGAAGAAAGTGCGCCATCTTATGCGTGGCGTGAAGGAGGAGCTATTTGCTGGGTTGGTTCGCAACCCGCCACGTACTGTTGCGGAGTTTCGCACCGAGGCGACGACGATAGAGAAGGCCCTGCAGCAGCGCGCCCGCCACTACAACCGTGATGTCAGCAGCGCCCCTGTGGACGTTCTTTCGGCAGGCGTGGGCAATAACACCGAAGCGTTGAGAGAGCTGGTGCGATCTATCGTTAAGGAAGAGCTTCGGAAGCTGCAGCAACCGCAAGTCGCGTCTACTGTTCGCCGCCGTCATTCGGGATGAAGTTAGGCATGCCATGTTGGAACCGCAACCGGAGGTGCAGCCTGTTTCACTCGGGCATCCACTGCAGGAACGCCGCGTACCAACATACGCTGACGCTGTGCGTCAGCCTGCCGTGCAGACTGCATCATTCGCAGCCCTCAATGCCCGCCCACCGGCTCCGCGCAGTGCATCTTTCCAGGGAGAGTACAGACCACGGAAAAGCGACGTGTGGCGCACACCCGACAGGACGCCACTCTGCTTCCATTGCGGAGAGGCTGGACACATGTACAGATGGTGCCCATATCGACGAGTCGGCCTTCGTGGATTTTCTGTCAATGCACCTTGCCCCCGCAGTGGGGAAAGACCCTTAGACATTGAAGATTACTTGTCGCGAAGTCAACTTCCAGCTGCTGGTTACCAACACCAGCCACGGTCACCAGCGCCCGCCCGCTACCGATCACCAAGCCCACGACCCTTTTCAAGTTCCCCAAGGCGTCGTTCAGAAAGCCCGCGCCCGGAAAACTAAAGCCAGCGACCTGGGGAGGCAAGGCCGCTGACGTTCGACAAAGCGAAGATCCTCCGTCAATGTCACAGTGTAGTAGCGATAAGCAGAAAGCGACGACTACGATAAGTACGCAGAAAATTTCTTCAGACTTACTTATTGCCGTGGATGGACGTGAATGGAATGCTTTAGACACGGGTGCTGATTATTCAGTCATAAGCTACGCACTCGCAAATCAGCTAAAGAAAGTTTTGACGCCGTGGAACGGACCGCACGTACGTACAGCTGGGGGTCACCTCATTAATCCTCTGGGAATATGCACTGCAAGAGTTCTGATTCGAGGTGTAACTTACGTTACCAAATTCATAGTACTTCCGCACTGTACGAGGGACGTTATACTCGGTATGGATTTTCTGCACGCAAACGGTGCTATAATTGACCTGCAGAATTCTAGCGTATCCTTCTCGACGAAGCTGGCCATTGACATGGATGAGCCTGAGGAAACGGACTACACTGCCTTGCGAGTTCTCGACGCAGACGTAACTGTGCCACCACGAAGCAGTGTACTAGTTCGCGTCAGAAATCAAGCATTAGTTGACTCCGAGTGTATAGCGGACGGCAATGTCGAGTTATTGCTGAAGAAAGGTATTTGCATTGCTAGGGGCATTATCCGCTTACGCGATGGGCTTGCCGATCTGTTGCTGACAAACTTTGGAAATGAACTTCAGCATGTCGCGAAGAACGCTGCCATCGCCTTCCTGCACAGTTTTACCGCAGTGACAAGCTTATGTACCCTGGAGTCGGAGCCACCTCCTGCGAAAACTACGAATAAGGCCGCAACAGCAGTTGCAATAAGCCCACACCTATCGCCAGCCGAGGCGAAAACCATACAAGACCTCATAGGTGCTTTTGCAGAGTGTTTCTCTACTTCCTCGAGAGTACGGCGAACGCAGATTGTTAAACACCGTATAATAATAGACGAAGCAACCAGATCTGTATACCAACACCCATACCGAGTATCGCCGAAAGAACGGGAGATAATAAAGGATCAGGTGCAAGAGATGCTTCAGGACGATGTCATTCAGCCGTCCAACAGCCCATGGGCGTCGCCGGTAGTTCTTGTCAGGAAAAAGGACAACACAATGAGATTCTGTGTTGATTACCGGAAACTGAACAGCGTCACCAAGCGTGATGTTTACCCCTTGCCACGTATCGATGACACCTTGGACCGGCTGCGTGATGCAAAGTATTTTTCTTCATTGGATTTAAAAAGCGGATATTGGCAGATTGAAGTGGACGAAAGAGATCGTGAAAAAACAGCATTCGTTACTCCGCACGGACTTTATGAGTTTAAGAGATCAACTTCCGGTTCGGACGCGAGCGCACGTATGCTCCTGGCGCTCCGACTCTCTTCAACTGTTACGCGAGCTGTTCGCGTTTTCACCTCCTGCTGTCGCACATCCTCTTCTTCGCTGTTGCATCGGCCACGCGTCGAGACAAGCCTCGGAAAGGTGCATTGCTTGTTGGCCGTTTTACGGCCGCTTTCTCGCACCGGTGGGTGGCCTTGCTAAGCCTAATGCATGGCCACGGCGGCATTGATGGCCGAGCCCGGGTCATCGAAGCTACCACCATCTGTTGACCATGAACAACAACCGGGACCATCACCTTTGACGGCGTCAGCCCAAGATTTGAGCAACGAAGCGACTACGCAGCGTCCCGAAGGCGTTTCAGGAGCGTCTACCATCGGACGCTCTGCTGAGGCCCATGAAGAACGATGTGAGCATGCTACCGCTATAGTGCCTAGAATATACTTAGGCACTATACTACCGCTGACCAACAACATAGACGCGAACGCCAGAAACGAAAGAACAATCGGGAACTCAACGAACGCAGCCGCAGCCGCCACCGTCGTGAAAGAGACCGCTCTGCAAGCCTGTCAACGACGGCCAGTACGGTATCGAAACGAACGCGGCGCGACTCTTTCACGTCATCGGCCTACGAAGATGCGTCCGCCCTTTCCAGCGACGAAGACAACATGCAAACGCAAGCACTACCGACGTCTTCAAGCCAACAATCTGATGTGACAACGCCACGACAAAAAGAGACTGCACCGCCCGCGTCTCAAGAGCTGTTTTCTTACGCATCCTCAGCTGAGAAGCTGGAGGCCAGTAGAGACGCCGGAGGCTTCTCCCAGGACGCGTTCGACGATTACGGCGACGGAGGAGCGTGGAAAGTGCAACAGCGTAAGCACAACCAAACACGGCCCGAAAAGGACACGCTACCAGAAGCTTTCGTGCTAGTCGTGAAACCACGGGTGAATGTGGCGCTCACGACTGTATTAAGCAAGGACCTCCACCGCAACTTCGTGACGGCCACATCCGCTGCCGTCAACACCAGACCTTTGACGTACGCGTTACAACCAGCATCTAACACCATAAGATTGCTCGTTTACGACAAGAGGCAAGCTGACGGGCTTCTCAAGCTTTCGCAACTTGACGTGAACCGCGGGCAGATACCAGTACAAGTCTATCAGGCACCCGGCCGAGACATGTGCCGAGGCGTGATATACAACGTCGACTGCAATGAAACGAAGACTGAACTCCGGGCAGCACTGACCTGTGAGCACCGACGTATCCTTGACGCGCGCCCAATGGGAAAGCGTGGGACATGTTTGCTGACATTTGAAGGACGCCACCCCCCTAACACCGTCGTTTACTACGGCCGCATCACCCGGGTTTCAATTTACGAACATAAAAGCATTGTGTGTAAACGATGTCATCGCTTTGGTCATAAAAAGGATGTCTGTCCGAACGAAGCGGTATGCCCTACATGCGGCAAGACACACGAAGGAAGCAGTGCTGGCGATGAATGCAAACAGACAACGCCCAAATGCCGCAACTGTGAAGAAGAAGGTCACACGGCTACAGACCCGAAGTGTCCAGCGAAACTGAAGTCTGACGCAAACCTCGCTAAGAAAATCCGCTCACGGCCCCGCTCTCGTAGTAAAAGGCATGGCGTGCACCGATCGAGAAGCCTCCGCACAACTGTCCAGCCCCATGACGTTAAATCGACGCAGCACCGACTTGAGGACGAGAACGTCTCAACGCAGCCACTTACCTTAAACTGCGCACAACCGACTGCGAGAGGAAGCGGCTCCAACCTCAACTATGCAGCAGCACTCAAGCAAACTCGACCAAGTGCTTCCAAGCCGGCGAACGTTTCGCATTATACCACCCCGATGCCACCTTCACCATCGCAGCTGGTCGACCCATCGAAAGATAGTGCTGAAGCTGAGGTCGCAGAACTCGCACGACAGAACGCCGAACTGCGGCGGAAGTTAGAAGAGAATGAAAAAGGCATGCAGCTCTACTCGAACGGCTTCGCTCCAAGCGACAGCAGCAGCCATGTAATCCGCAGGAACCCACCAAAACGCAAAAACCAGCCTCTACTACCATAACACAGCAGACGGATCTGGCTCTGCTGGTACAACAAATTTTGCATCCTCTCCTCCAAGCGCAGGAGCAGCACTTCCAGCGACAATATGGCTTTCTTCAGCAGCTCTTCGCCTCGCGTCAGTAGCCACCCAGCTTCGCGTACAGCTCTCGAAGGTCCCACTCCGCATGGGCTACAGTGGAACTGTCGGGGGCTGGGAACCTGTGCGGTGGAACTGAACCTCTTGTTTGACTGTGTCGGCCTCCCTCTTGCGCTTCTACTTCAAGAGACCAATGGCACAGATCAGACACTACGAAAGTTCAATGGTTATTACCAACCGTCAATAGAGCATCGAAACAGGAAACGGCATCGAACCCAGCAGCCCAATGGTATCGCCGGTGTAACCGACGAATTTGTGATACGGGGACAAGGGGCGGTATTTGTGCGCACAGACATTCCGCAAACACAAATTGACACGTCTAAGTATTCGACTGCCGTGCAGGAAGTGGTAGCTGTCCGTTGCAAGATCGCAAAGCGTAATGTAGTACTGGTATCGGTATACATGGCCCGGAAGTTAGCTCCCGCACACGCGGCTCGTTCACATGGATTCGCGCTTTGCGCAGATGTTACCCAAACGACGACTTCCTGATAGTTGGCGATTTCAACGCCAAGCATCCGCAGTGGGGCTATGATTATCACACGCCCCGGGGAACGGCACTCGTAGATGCCACGGAGACAACTGACTTAGTGCTCGCAAATGACACCGACTACCCCACCCGAGCCGCGCTGCATAGTGGACAGCGTAACACGACCCCGGACCTGACGTTGTCCACACCAGACTACGTGAAAGACTGGCGATGCGACCCAGACGCTTGGGGCAGCGACCACTATCCACTGTGGATTGCGATGCAAAAAAAAAAGCAATATCTAAAGAAAAGTCCACGAGAGACTATGAGAAAATAAGAGGACGAGAAAAACGGAAGAGCGGGTACGTGCCATGGTTGAGGATCACCGTCATGATCATGAAAGAGGGAGAAGACAGGTCGGCAGTTGGAAGAAGTGAAGGAGGCTAGGGTGCAGAGGTACGAGCTTTACGGGTGCTTGGACCCGGGCTCACGAGGCCTCTACCTGGCCGGCTCTGCACTTGCCGACGACCTGGCGTCTTCCCGACTCAAAGCAGGAGGAGTGTGGACGCACTCGCATCACGCTCCGCAATTTCTATGTTTTTCGTGTGGTCCAGTTCTTCTAACCTACGAAAAGTGCACCTCATCCGTTCCGGGAAGTCAAGCGGCAGCCAGGGAGGCCAGTTTTTTGGCCCTTGGACCATTCTTCACGGAAATACGACCAAGGGATTGCTACCTCCACAAGTGAGCCTGTGTAAGCCTACCGACGAGTAGCGAGCGGCGGCAGCCGCGACGCCGGCTGCGACTCCGCCACCGCCGCGACGCCGACGCAGATGGCGTCTCAAACTCCTGCGCGTTGTGCGAAAAGCGGCTCAGTGGGGAGAGCCCCGACCAGCCATGATTCCAACACAGAAGAGCGCATGGATTTTGCGGACATCGGACCGCACCAGGCGATGACCACCAAAACAGGGATAAGCCCAGCACCGTCCACCATCAACAACGGTGAGAATACGACCGACAAACGCATTCAAGACGCCCAAGAGGGATGGACCACGGTTGTGTCCATCAGGGAAAGAAAAATGCAACGGAGAGAACGTGCGCAGGAGCACCAGAAGAACGACTCTCCGAAGAACGCAGACAAGCCAAAGTTTCGCCCGAGACGCAACGGGAAGAAACTACCACCCTTACCAAAGGACGATTTCAAGGTGATTGTGAGACCGCATCAAGGACTCCCGCTTCGAGCAATTACAACTCCCGTGATGGCCCGTGCGATTATAGAGGCTTGCGATGAAAAGATCCAAGGTGAGCAGTTTCTGCTACGTATTAAGCCTGGATCGAACATTGTAATTGTCTCAACCCCAGAGAAGGAAGTCGCAAACACATTGCGCCAGATTACATCACTCAAGATAAATGGAAAACCCCATGCGGTGAAAGCGTATGTAGCTCTGGGGGACGGAGCAGTTCGGGGGGTAATCCACGGACTCACCCCACATACGCCATCAGACGTCCTTAAATCGAAAATCAGAGTGCGCACGCTAAATGTGGAAGTCGCTCACGCACGAATGCTGGGGGACACTAAGAGTGCCGTCATTGTATTTTTCGGAAACCTAGTACCAAGATATGTGTACTACGAGGGAGGCGAAATGGCCTGCTATCCGTTTCGAAATACAGTGCAAGTCTGCAAAACATGTCAAAGGGTGGGTCACAGAACTGATGTGTGCCCACAACCGGAACTGTGTGTGTGTAGGATTTGTGGAACGGAAGATCCTGCAGACGGACATGAATGTAACCCGAAGTGTGCCTCATGTGGTGAAGCCCACCTAACGGGCGACCGAAGCTGCAGAAAGCGTCTAAAACAGGTTCGCCGACCAGAACCATCGTCAGGACGCCAAGCACGGATGCCATCAAAGGAACGTAGACTCAAGAGTAAACACAGGTGGTTCGAGTCGGAGGAAGAAGAGCAAGGGTATACTACGGAAGGATCCATTCCCTTCGACCAGGAAAATTTTCCGGAAGTACACCGTCAAGAAACCGGGCGGGGACCAGTGAAGTCCAAGCTGAAGAACGCAACACCTCAACACCCTCAGTCCAGGGAAACCATTGGCCAACCACAAATGGCGGCACCAAAGGTAAGCTGGGCACAAGTTGCAGCTCCCACTGCGCAACATCAGACCAATCACAAATCGGTAGCGGATCAGAAACTCATAGAAGAAAATCGATCACTAAAAGCCAGTCTGGCAGAATTGAAGAAAGAGATGGCTGCCCTTAAGCAAACAATACACGACCTCGCAAACAAAACAAAAGAAGCGTCTACAACACAGGTTATTAAACCCATACCAACACCAGAAGAGCCCATGGGCAAGCAGCTGGAAACAATCGCACATCAAGTACAGATAATGTTCGCAGAATTGCATGCTCTTAAGAGACACGTAGACGACTCGCTAAGTTCCATCAAAGTAACCACACGAAAACGCATTAATGATAGCCCAGGAGCTCCTAGCCGTCGCCCTAAAGTGATAGAGACGACGGATAGCGATAGTACCATTCATGGCTAACACGACACATAGAAACACTGAAAACCTTGAGGTATGGCAGTGGAATTGCCGTACGTTACGTAACAAACATGCTGCCCTTGCACAATATATACAGTCAGCGCCAGTCCTACCCGACATTATATGCCTACAAGAAATCGGGCAAATCACACAAAAACTAAAGGGATACGAGACATATTCCAATCCTGATTATCCTAGGGTCGCCACCTTTGCGAGAAAAGACCTGGCCCTCAGCGTCACGTATATGCCACAGCACGACACACAGCATCAAATACTAACGGTGTGGCCATGCAAAAGAAATAAAGCAAAGACGGTAATCGTAAATATATACAGTGCTCCTAGAGAGCGAGCACCATGCTTCGATACCCTAATAATTTATGCAATATCAGACATGGAGCGAAAAGACAAGCTGCTAGTGGTTGGTGACTTCAATGCACCACACTCCGCCTGGGGTTACAACAAAGACTCAGTGAAGGGAAAATCACTAGTCGAGACAACAGATCGATACGGGCTAGAACTCATCACAATACCGGGTTGTTACACACGTTTAGGCAACAGTGTAGCGGCGGATACAACCCCAGATCTAGCTTTCTCGAGCCATCCAGGGGAGACCCGGTGGACAAATTTGGAGGAAAATTTGGGTAGTGACCATAACATTATCTCGATAGGTCTCAATTCCCCAAAAATCCGTCGCTCCCTAGGGAGGGCTTGCATTACAGACTGGACTGTATATCGAGATAAACAAGAGCAGCTCATATTCACAGAAGATATTGAAACCTGGGTGGAACAAATACGCGAAACAGCACGGAAGATCAACGAGGGAGATCGCTACAACATCGGATATAACAGCGGTAGACAGCCGCCTCATACATTTATGGGAAGCACGCAGAAGCCTGACGAGACGATGGAAAAGACAAAGATTGAATAGAAAGCTTAAAATACGCATAGCACAACTAACACAGGAGGCTAATGCTTATGCACAAACACTAGAAAACAATAATTGGCACCAATTCTGTGAATCTCTACATGGAACCCTACACACAAAAAAGACATGGGCCATTTTGAGAAGCATGATAGATCCTGCAAATACAAAAACAGCGACGAACCGAGCTCTTCGATTACTTGAATGCGAATTTCGAGACGCTGACACACATCTCCTAGACACCCTAGAAGACATATATATAGGAGCAAAATTCCACGCAAAATCATGATACTCCCACATATTCAGGAAGGAGCAATGAGGAGCTAGATGCCTCTATATCGGTGGCAGAGGTTTTCGCGGCAGCGCAAACTTTCAAGAAAAATACGGCGCCTGGACCGGACAAAATAACAAACGCCATGATTCGCAATCTTAGCCTCAATGCTTTGACAGGGCTAACAGATCTCTTTAACAAACATGTATGGACTGAAGGAGGTCAAATCCCACAGGCATGGAGGCATGCAGAGATAATTCTAATACCGAAACCAGGGAAACCGAGGGACATAAAAAATCTCCGACCCATATCCCTTACCTCATGTCTGGGTAAGCTTTTTGAAAAGGTTATACAGATGAGACTCACTAGGTACATAGAAAACAGCAACCTTTTCCCGGAAACTATGTTCGGCTTTAGACAGCATATGTCGGTACAGGACGTGTTTCTCCTGCTGAAAGAAGAAAGTATTAAACCCAGAGAGAGGAAATGCAGACAGATTCATAGTGGCATTAGATATCAAAAAAGCTTTCGATACCATCTCGCACGAGAGCATTTTAACGGAACTATCGAACATGCACTGCGGACAGCGGACTTATGAATACATAAAATCCTTTCTAGACGAACGCACAGCCACGATAGGGCTAGGATCCACCCGCTCAGGCGTTCTACAGACCCCCAAAAGAGGAACGCCGCAAGGTTCAATTCTTTCGCCGCTTCTCTTTAATATAGGGATGAAAGGGCTAGCAGTGAAACTACAACGGATCCCAAACTTAGGACATGCGATTTACGCGGACGACGTAACTCTCTGGACCGCAAAGGGATCTTTAGGGGAACGTCAGGAAACCCTCCAGAAGGCAATTAGCATTGTAGAGGAACATGTGGCAAAAGCTGGTATGAGTTGCGCCCCGGAGAAGTCCGAACTAATCCGAGTAAGAGCGCCTTATACACGAAAGGACGATAGACTTCCGATAAAGCTTGCTCTTGGAGGTCAAACAATAAAGGAGGTATCTAAAGCTCGTATACTCGGACTATGGATACAGGAAAATGGAGCAGTAGGGCACACGATCGCAAATCTCCGGAAAACCGTTAACAGTGTGTCTAGGATGATAAACAGAGTAGCAAGAAACAGAAAAGGCTTCAAGGAAGAAGAGACGATAAGGCTCGTGCAGGCATTTATCATAAGCCGTGTAACCTTCGGCCTTCCTTTCCAAAAAGTATCAAACTCAGAGGAAACTAAAATAAACGCCCTGATACGCACAGCTTATAAGGCGGCGCTTGGTCTACCGATCAGCACTAGCACGACCCTTTTTGAAGCAATGGGTATTAGCAACACTTTTGAGGAACTCGTGGCTGCAACACTGATCGCACAACGAGAAAGGCTCAATGCCACGGAGCAAGGCCGAACACTTCTCCGTCGATTAGGGTATCCACTCAGACCGGCACATTGCAACGACCAAACAGAACTCCTCCCACCGGACATACGAGCTAAGATCTCTGTGTCCCCAATCCCTAAAAACATGAGCGAGAAATACCACAGACAACGGCGCCTTGCACGGGCCAGGACACTCGAACGCAGGTTCAATAGAAATCCGGAGGTTTATTACACGGACGCGTGTAAACAAGATAACAAACTTTCACTGCGGTAGCCACAAACGCTCAAACTACTTTTTCCGCAACAGTCAGGACAGAGTCAGTGGCCACAGCAGAGGCTACCGCGGTGGCTCTGGCTATACGTGACGCTGAAAATAGAGCACGTTCTGCTTTAATACTAACTGACTCGCAGTCGGCATGTCGACTTTTCATGACAGGCACCCTGCCCAAACTCGCAATGAAAATCCTAGGACGAAATCTCACGGAACACCACGCTATTACGTGGTGTCCGGCGCACGCCGGAGTGACGGGTAACGAGAGGGCGGACCGCCTCGCTCGAGAATATAGCATCCGAGCGACGGAACGCACTCTCGTAGAATCTCCGATCACAATAAAAGATATCTTGGAGGCACAGAGACGAGGAAGGCAACGGTATAGCTTTCCAGACCCATCCTTGGACTCAGCGCAAATGCGGGACTGGCGCCGACTACAAACCCGTACATACCCACACCTAATCCTACTACACCACATACACCCCACCCGGTACCCCAACACTTGCCCTTGGTGCGGGGGGCGGCCATCTCTTGACCATATCACATGGTCGTGCCAGAATCGGCCACAAGAAATCCAATCACCCCTTTTGGGGCAAAACTCCAAAAGTAGGCAGTGGGAGGTGTGGCTAGCCAGCACGGTGCGGGAGGACCAACTGGCCCTTCTCGACCAAGCCCGGCGTGCCGCTATCGCCAGTGGGGCCCTGGACTGAGGGACCCACCCACTGGACCTGGATTTAATTTTTTTTTTATTATTTTTTTAATAAACGTTATACTACTACTACTACTACAGAAAAGCTGCTCCGCCGTAAAAAAAAAAAAAAAAAAAGAAAAGAAAAAAAGAATGAAAAAGTGGCGTAGCTTACACGATGGGAGCAAGGCTAAAGAAACAGCTGAGCTGATCGGCACCTAGCTGGTCCTGGCCTTACGGGTTCTGCTTTTCCGGAATTTATTGATTATTGGTCGAATATCGATTACCTAATGATTGGCAATCGCAAGGCATTGCCCAAGTATTTGGACTAGGCTAAGCACTACCAAGTCATCCCTAGCATTTTCCGGAATTTCTCGATTATTGATCGAGTATTGATTAGCTATTGATTGGCTATTGATTGGGTATCGCAAAGTATTGACCACTAATTGGGGCTAGGCTAAGCACTACCAAGTCATCCCCAGTATTTCCCGAAATTTATTGATTATTGATTGATTATCGATTATCTATTGATTAACTATCGATTGGCTATCGCAAGGTGAAGCGAGGCGCAGCTGTGCGCAGTGACGTCATCGGTAGAGCGGCAGCGGCGGCGAATCTAGGCGTCATCGCTAGTGGAGTTTCTGCGACCGCTACGCGGGGAAACGAAAAGCTAAAACAGCGCCTCTGTTAAAAAAAAAATGTGTTGATCGGAGTACCAGCGTGCTAATAAAAAAAAGTCCGCATTTTTTATCCGGGCTCTATCATACGCAGTGCAATTAGATGGTACATAGTTGCCGTATGAGTCGAGCATAAATACCAGGGCCGTGATTGATATCCTTCAGCTTGGCAATGGTATGTACTTTAAGCAGCACAGGTGAGGTAGTGTTTCCCAGGTTGTCCCTGTATAGGGTCAGGGTTGGAACTGGTGCGCTTGGCCGGAGTTGACATAGTCTATATAGGCGATGGCCATGTGCAAGGCGCAGGGAAAGGGGCCCCGCAATGAACCCGTAGGTTCGCTCCGGTTTGGCGACGGGAAAATAAGGGCGCTTGCCAGTTTCGCACTTCCTCATGTCGGATTGACAAATGTAATTAGGTTTTAAATGGTGAAGAACCAGTGCGCATTGCGCACGCTCCTTTTACCTTCATGTAGACTTACGCCAGAACTGTTTATATTTTGCAGATAATAGCAATTTTAGTTCCTCTTGTCGGTTTATATTTTGCGTGAGTGAGTAATTAAGTAAGTAAGATTACTTTCCATTTGCACCATTTTGCACATACATATCTATCGTTGGCATTAGGTTTGCATAACGTTTGCTTTGACGTTTATGCGGGACATGAGCCTGGCTTAGCGGCGGTTCTTCCTTAGAGTAGAAACATCAAAGAAAGCTTTGCTTAACACAGTTTTGCACGTAAGCGTAGGATCTGCCCAATCTTCGATAAACATTTAAAATTTGCTTATAAACATATTTTACATATCCGTGTAACACGCATCAGCACATTCGGCGCGTAAATAGAAACTTGACTTGGAACGATTACGAAACTATGCAAACGTATGAAAATAAATTGACAGTCACTTTAGCATACGCCAAATAGGATGAAGGCGAAAGCCTGCGTGCTCGGAAGACAGTCATTAAATTACTTGACATTCTATCATTCGAATGCGCTGTTACTTCTTATTACTTATTTTCTCCTACAAAAGTTAATGTGCCTTAATTGATGCTACCCTAATAAACTGTGCTTAACGTCGTCCTAAGTAGCGCGAGAGGTCTTGGGTCCGAGTGCCTTAATTATTTCTTTAGTAATTTACGTGCCTTAATTAACTAAACACCAGAGGTCGTGGGTCCGACTCCCTCTAAAGGTCGAGAATTCTAGTGCTTTAATAAACTATATCTTAATTAAGGCAGAACTAATTACTGTACTCGAACCCATGGCCTTTGTTGGTGGGACAATGGTGGCACCAGCACATGGTGGTACCAAAGGTCAGGGCTTCCGGGAATCAAAGGTCGAGGGTTCGAGTCCTTTTTGTACCTTTCGTGTAGTCGACGCGTTTTCGCTCAAGGACTTGGAAGGTCGACTGAAAGATGAGACATAGAGGCCTTCGCGTTAATAAGGCCTCGCGAAACACTTCAGGACTGGCCACCAGTGCACTGCCTCGTGCTGATCATTTAGGCGGCATAGAAAAAAGAAACCCTAAAGGCGCACTTTATCGGAATTTACCGGATTGCGGTACCGAGAGCCTTGTCAACTATCGCGGAGTTGCGATATATTACTTAGGTAGAATGTCTGAAACATTTCTACAAGCAATTAATTATTATAAGAGAATCGAAAGCAACGAGGGCTGCTTGCAAAAGCAAAGAAATTTGCAAACGAATATCATGAACTTGCATCGGTCCCAGCATTGGAGCTTACATAATGAGAAATCTAGGAATTTAACGAAGCATGGCAAGATACGAATGGCGAGTGCCCACCGGATGAAGTTGTCGGAGCTAACACGAGAAAGATCCAGCCCTGACAGCGTTGAGTTTTCGAACTGATTTTTGTATGCTTGCTGTGCACCTGCCGCGCGGTCTAATGCCAACTTCATCTTCCTTGACGGGCGCCGTATGCAGAGGCGCTACAAGGCTCCCCCCCCCCCCCCCCCCCCGCCGCCTAGAGCGTGAGCCATAGGAGTCGGCCAGTGAACGTGCTTGGGTGTGGGCTTCCAGACTGGAGGTGGAAGCTCCGCGGACACGAGAGCGGCAATGTATGCAGGTTTTAATCGATCGGCAGCCACGACGTCTTCACGGCCGTTGATGTCCAGCGTGACCGTCTTAGGTGTACGATGGAGTACGCGAAATGGGCCATCATAGGCCGGTGTGAGTGGTGGCCGTATTTGGTCACGCCGAAGACGTGACTGCAGTCATGCAGATCCTGGCTGACGAAGAGAGACTGGGGGTGTCGATCGGCAGGAATTACAGGAGCAAGGTGTCGTGAAACGTGGTGCGCAGCTCTCGAACGTACGTGGAGGCATCATGAGTGGACGATGGCGACGACGGCTCAAAGAATTCCCCTGGAAGACGCAGGGACACGCCATAGACTAGTTCGGCTGATGAGCAGCCGAGATCCGTCTTCAATGCTGATCGGATGCCCAGAAGTACGAAGTGGAGGTGATGAAGCCAACGTTCTCTTGGCTGGTGAGCAGTTAGGGCAGCTTTCAGTTGTCGATGAAGCCGTTCGACCATGCCATTGGCGGAAGGATGGTAGGCAGTCGTGTGGATGAGAGAGACTATGTGCCCAGATCGGAAGGCTGCGTTCCCGGACCTTATATAGTCACGAAGGCGGTTTTTTCACGGTCACGCTCGTCCACTTCGATTTGCCAGTACCCTGACTTTAGGTCTAATGAAGTAAAGAACTCAGCATGACGCAGACGGTCCAAAGCGTCATCGATCCGTGGCAGGGGGTAAACGTCGCGTTTGGTGACTCGGTTAAGCCGTCTGTAGTCAACGTAGAAGCGGAGCGTGTTGTCTTTCTTTTTTACTAGCACGACAGGGGACGCCCACGGACTTGTCGACGGCTGGATGACGTCATCATTGAGCATTTCTTCAACTTGACGCTTAATCGCCTCCCGCTCCATAGGTGACACGCGGTACGGGTGCTGACGAACAGGCCGCGCCGACTCCTGTAACTATCCGGTGTTGCGTAATGGAGGTGCGCTGGACTCTAGATTCTGTGGAAAAACAGCCAGAGAATTCTGTCACTAGGCCCAGCAGCTGATCCTTCTGTACATCTGCTAAGTCAGCATTAATGTGGACGCGGGTACTCAGGCTGGCGTGAGTTGTTGCATCCGGTGAAGTCACTTGTAACGTGCCGACGTCGGAGAAGTCAGCAATGCCGTTCAGAAAGGCCACAGCTGTACCTCGAGGGACGTGCTGATACTCATGGCTGAAGTTTGTCAGCAAAACTTGCGAGCACTTATTCTGTATTCGAACAAGGCCCCGGGCGATGCAGATGTGTCTTTCGAGCAACAGCGGGATATTTGCCTCGGCAATACCCTCATAGTCGTCGAATGCGTGGCAGGTTACGAGGGTGAATACGCTGTTCCTTGGCGGCACCGTGATGTTCTCGTCGACAATCCTCAAGGCGTTGACATACGTGTCGTCAGTGCTGCTCCCTGCTAAGGCCTGCGCCGTTGAAAACGTTACCAGCGACTTTTGTAGGTTTATCACGGCTCCAAATTAGCCTGCAGAAAGTCCATTCCCAGAATTAGGTCCCTCGAACAGCTTGGGAGGATAACGAAATCTCCGAGGTACGTAAACCCACGAATGCTCACTCGCGCTGTGCATCTTCCTACCGGGGTTAGCAGATGGCCTCGTGCAGTGCGAATCTGCGACCCAGTCCACTCGGTAGAAACTTTCTTCAGCTTGCAGGCAAGGTCCATGCTCATAACTGAGGTGTCCGCTCCAGTGTCGATTAATGCTGTTATGTCTTCGTCGTCTACGGTGACGGGAATGTTCGACGTTATTACCTCTCGTACGGTGTTTGACTGCGTCTGTACGTCTTCGTCGTTCTGTTTTCATCGTTGTCGTCGTAGTGGAGGATCTTGCGCACAGTCGACGTCAGCGGCCTCACCTCTGGAGGTCGCTGAACTCAGTTTTCCCGAGCCGCCGGGCTTGGCGAGCGGCGTCTGAGAGCGCCGCGAGAGAAGGCTTGGCTTGGTGATGGTGACCTGTAACGAGCAGGAGACGACGAACGGGGCTCGTGCCATCGTTGATCACCATTGCGATGATTCACGACGAAACTCTCTATTTCCGGCGGCCGCTCACCAGGTCGTGGACGAGGTGCATTTGGTGCGGATCGTCGGAGCCCCACATGACGATAAGGACACATTCTGTAGATGTGCCCGGCTTTGCCACAATGTAGTCTGCGGTGCGCCAGACGTCGCTCTTCCTAGTTCTTGCTTCAGCGATGTGCGGTGTGCTTCGAGGCCTGAAGCTAACGTCCAATTGCTGAGCGGGGTGTACCATGCTATACGCGCTTGAGGGTGGTGGACGGCGTACTGCTTCTGCGTAACTCATTTTAGGACGCGGTCTCTGCTGTGGTGCCTCGTACTGTTCAGGAACATGGACGGCCTGTCGGACCTCGGCGCGCACCATTACCGCAATGGAAAGTTGTCCCACAGAGGCAGCGGTTGTCTGTATATTCTGCAGTTCCTCCTTGATGAAAGCCCTGATGAGTTCTCGCAAGGCGCCGACGTCGTTGCCGAGGGTAACGGCAGAGATCTCCCTTGAAATCACGGCGTCGCGGTTGTATTGCCTGGCCCGCTGTTGAAGGGCCTTTTCCATGGTGGTGGCTTCATCGTGGAACTCTGCCACTGTCGTCGGCGGATTTCGAATGAGGCCAGCAAAGATTTCCTCTTTGACGCCGCGCATTAGGTGGCGCACCTTCTTTGCTTCAGTCATAGAGGGGTCCGCACGTCTGAAGAGCCGATTCATGTCTTCTACGTACGCCGTCACTCGCTCATTCGGGCCTTAAATTCTCGACTCCAGTGCTAACTCCGCCCTCTCCTTCCTGTTCGCCCTGGCGAAGGCATTGAGGAACTGCCGACGAAATTCTTCCCATGACGTCAGTGTCGCCTCGTGGTTCTCAAACCATATTTTAGCGGACTCTTCAAGAGCGAAGTACACGTAGCGAAGCTTACGCTCGTGGGTCCAGTCGTCGACGTTGGCGACCCGGTCAAAATGGTCAAGCCAGTCGTCGGCGTCCTCTGAAGCACTCCCGTGGAAATGATTCGGCGTCCGGATCTGATTGACGACCACGTGCGATGCTGCAGTAGCGGCAGGAGGTGGTTGGTTCGTCATTCTACTTCGTTCGGGTAGCAGACCATGCTGTGGCTGGAGTCCTTGGAGACACCGGCTGGTACGTACGTGCACAGAGGTAAGCTCGTCCGAACTACTCGCCGGGCGTAGGTCTGGGGTACGCTCCGGAGATCTTAACATCGACCGTACCCAGCACTCAGAAATCTCACCCAGCTAGTGCAGCTAGAATAGTTCACCAGCAACAGATAGGCAAAAAACACGTCAGCCTTTAATAATGGCTGGACCTCGGAGAGCGCGCGCGCAACCACGAACTTCGTCGTTCTCGCCTCAAGGGGCCAGTGTCACCACGTGCCAACTTATTTTCGCGTCAATATATCCTCGTCACGTCGCTCGCCCACACCTCCGTTGTCTCAAAACATGTCCCGGTCTTCTCGTTCACTTCGACTGCAAATTTTACAAGCTTTTCACGACGACGCAACTGCTGGCCACTTAGGATTTCATAAAACCTACGACCGCATTAAGACTCGCTGTTTCTGGCCTGGCCTGTCTACTAGTGTTGCCAAGTACGTCAGTTCGTGTGCGTCATGCCAACATCGAAAACGTTCGACCTCTCTTCCCGCCGGCCCTTTACAACCATTGCCGTGCCCGTCCGTTCCCTTTGAATTCGTGGGCATCTATTTATACGGTCCCCTTCCGCTTACACCCGTGGGTCACCGCTGGATTTTCACCGCCGTGGACCATCTCACTCGCTACGCAGAGACTGCAGCTCTTTCTTCTGGTGCGGCCTCTGAGGTCGCCGAGTTTGCCCCGCAATCCATTATCTTGCGCCACGGTGCCCCTCGTGTTCTTGTAAGCGACCGTGGCAAGACATTTCTTTCCCATGTTCTTGCTGAAGTCCTGCAAGCCTCAAACACCATCCATAAGACCACCTCTGCGTACCATCCCCAGATCAATGGTCTTACCGAGACTTCCTCCACCCGAGAAAGATTGTGGGGAAGGGAGCAGACACGCGGGGGGCATGAGGGCACGCGTGTCACGCCATAGGATGGATTTTGGGCAAAGAAAACAAAGCGGGGGTCAGAGGGAAGGGAAAGAGGAGGAGTTACGTAAGGCTGTCGAGAAAGATTGAGCAATACGATTCACGAGGTCATTGTTGCGGTTATGACCACGTGGCTGCACCCAATGGACAGTAACGTTCACACGTGTAGAATTGTGAATTGTGTGTATCTGCTGATAAATATGCAATGTTTTCGTTACTTGTTTGAGATGCTTAACTGCGCCGAGGCGGTCAGTATAGATGTGGGTTTCGTTGGTGTTACGCAAGTTGGCCACGGTTTCTATCGCATCGTGTATAGCCTGCAGCTCAAATAATAAGGGGTCTGAAAATTGAGTTGCATAGCCGCAAGTGCTTGCATCTTTGGGGGCGTCGTACTTACAGCAGTTTTACTTTAACGTTTATTTGTCCAAACATCAAAGAAAGCTTTGCTTAACACAGTTTTCGACTTAAGTGTAGGGTCTGCCTACTTTAAAATAAACTTTTAATACTTGCTCATAAACACATCGCCATATACATGTAAAACGTGCCAACATATTCGGCGTGTAAATAGAAACGACGTATAACGAGTACGAAACTATGTAAGTGTACAAAAGTAAGGCCGAGACACACTTCAGGATTGGCCGCCAGTGCACTGCCTCGTGCCGATCATTTAGGGGACATAGAAAAAAAAAACCCTAAAGGCGCACCTTATCTGTATTGATCCGATTGAGGTACCCAGAGCCTTATCGACTATCGCGGAGTTGCGATATACTACTTGGAATGTCGGAAACATTCCTACAAGCAATTATTACAAGAGAATCGAAAACAACGATGGCTGCTTGAAAGAGTAAAGAAATTTGCAAACGAATATCATAAACTTGCATCGGTCCCAGTAGGGAGCTTACATAATGAGTAATTTATGAATGTAACGAAGCACGTTAAGATACGAATGGACAGTATGCACCGATCGGATAAAATTAATTCACTTGAATCTTGTGTCGGTATCTCAAATACTTATTGCCTCTGTATGTTGTATCAGTGTAATGATACAATGTCAAAGTATCTGTTCCTAGCCCTGTTATAACTGTTGTGTTCCATTGTCGTGCGGCAGCGTTACAAAAAAAAATTAGGGGCAGCTTCACACTAGTGCTGCGAATACTGGGCAAACAGCGAAGCTGGCGATCCCACCTAGCTTTACCTCGATTCGGGCAAGATGTGAGGTTATGCTTCGATACTCAGAATCTGAATCAGTATTTATTATGAAAGGTTTGGACGTATTACAAGTATTTAGTATACAGAAGGGGGTCCCATAGTCAAAGACTGTATCGGGACCTCCTGTACAAGAGTAATTATGATAGTTAACATCTTAAAGCAACAGTAGCACGGTGGATGCGCTTGACCTCCTGTTGACCTCGGCCACGTTTTGCGCAAGATCACCCCGGAATCATCGACAGCCCCAGGAGCAACGAACACTCGGTCAATAACGTTTCGCACGTTATTAATGAGGTAGAAAATAGAAGCAGGCACTCCATGAAAGATAGAGACGTGGATGAAGAGCGATGACTATGGAGCTCAGGATCGTTGCTCTGGGCAGCTGCTAGCTCTTCCATGTCTAGTGGTGACTGGGTCGACAAGGCATCGATGCGTGAGAGTGCATCAGCGGCGGCATTTTCCGGCTCGTGGACGTGTCCGAGATCCACGGTGAACTCAGAGATAAAGCATAGTTGACGAATGTCCCTTGCAGTGTAATGGTTGGGTCGACAAGGCATCGATGCGTGAGAGTGCATCAGCGGCGGCATTTTCCGGCTCGTGGACGTGTCTGAGACCCACGGTGAACTCAGAGATAAAGCATTGTTGACGAATGTCCCTTGCAGTGTAATGGCTGGGTCGACAAGGCATCGATGCGTGAGAGTGCATGAGCGGCGGCATTTTCCGGCTCGTGGACGTGTCCGAGATCCACGGTGAACTCAGAGACAAAGCATAGTTGACGAATGTCCCTTGCAGTGTAATGGCTGGGTCGACAAGGCATCGATGCGTGAGAGTGCATCAGCGGCGGTATTTTCCGGCTCCTGGACGTGTCTGAGATCCACGGTGAACTCAGAGATAAAGCATAGTTGATGAATGTCCCTTGCAGTGTAATGGTTGGGTCGACAAGGCATCGATGCGTGAGAGTGCATCAGCGGCGGCATTTTCCGGCTCGTGGACGTGTCTGAGACCCACGGTGAACTCAGAGATAAAGCATTGTTGACGAATGTCCCTTGCAGTGTAATGGCTGGGTCGACAAGGCATCGATGCGTGAGAGTGCATCAGCGGCGGCATTTTCCGGCTCGTGGACGTGTCTGAGATCCACGGTGAACTCAGAGATAAAGCATAATTGACGAATGTCCCTTGCAGTGTAATGGCTGGGTCGACAAGGCATCGATGCGTGAGAGTGAATCAGCGGCGGCATTTTCCGGCTCGTGGACGTGTCTGAGATCCACGGTGAACTCAGAGATAAAGCATAGTTGACGAATGTCCCTTGCAGTGTAATGGCTGGGTCGACAAGGCATCGATGCGTGAGAGTGCATCAGCGGCGGCATTTTCCGGGTCGTGGACGTGTCTGAGATCCACGGTGAACTCAGAGATAAAGCATAGTTGACGAATGTCTCTTGCAGTGTAATGGCTGGGTCGACAAGGCATCGATGCGTGAGAGTGCATCAGCGGCGGCATTTTCCGGGTCGTGGACGTGTCTGAGATCCACGGTGAACTCAGAGATAAAGCATAGTTGACGAATGTCCCTTGCAGTGTAATGGCTGGGTCGACAAGGCATCGATGGGTGAGAATGCATCAGCGGCGGCATTTTCCGGCTCGTGGACGTGTCTGAGATCCACGGTGAACTCGGAGATAAAGCATAGTTGACGAATGTCCCTTGCAGTGTAATGGCTGGGTCGACAAGGCATCGATGCGTGAGAGTGTATCAGCGGCGGCATTTTCCGGCCTGTGGACGTGTCTGAGATCCATGGTGAACTCAGAGATAAAGCATAGTTGACGAATGTCCCTTGCAGTGTAATGGCGGGGTCGACAAGGCATCGATGCATGAGAGTGCATCAGCGGCGGCATTTTCTGGCTCGTGGACGTGTGTGAGATCCACGGTGAACTCAGAGATAAAGCATAGTTGACGAATGTCCCTTGCAGTGTAATGGCTGGGTCGACAAGGCATCGATGCGTGAGAGTGCATCAGCGGCGGCATTTTCCGGCCCGTGGACGTGTCTGAGATCCATGGTGAACTGAGTGAACTGAGATCCATGGTGGTAGACTGAGTGGCGCTATTGTACGCATACGTAACAAGGGGAAGGATGCGGTCCCAGTTAGTGTGGTTAGCGGAAACGTACATGGCGAGCATGTCGCCGAGAGTACGATTAAAGCGTTCAGTCATACCATTGGTTCGCGGATGATACGCGCTTGTAGCTCTATGGACAATGTTGCATTCCCGGAGGAGGGCTTCTACAGCTTCGGAGAGGAATGAACGACCACGGTCACTTAGTAGCTCGCGAGGCGCACCGTGTCGAAGAACAAGGTTGCGAAGAATGAAGAAGCCGACCTCACGTGCTGTGGCCGCCGGAAGCACTGAAGTTTCGGCGTAGCGCGTGAGATGGTCCACGGCGACGATAACCCAGTGGTTGTCATCTGGGGTGTACGGTAGAGGGTCGTACAAATCAATGCCGATACGGTCGAAAGGCCGGTAGGGACAAGGAAATTGTTGGAGCGGCTCTTTAATCTTGTTAGGTGGGCTCATGTGGTGTTGGCACTTGGAGCACGAGTGGACGTACTGCCGAACGAAGCGGTACATTCCGCGCCAGTAGTACAGAAGCTGAAGGCGTGCAAACGTCTTTAGTACACCGGCATGGGCGCATTGCGCATCCGCATAAAAATAGGCACAGATGTCACAACGTTAATGGGGAGGAATCACTAGCAACCATTCACGGCCATCAGAGAGGTAGTTGCGGCGGTACAGAAGCCCATCGCGGATGGCAAAGTGACGAGCAGCGCGCCGAAGCGAGCGCTCGGTGGTGTGTGGTGACGGCTGAGATAAATACTCTAGAAGAGAGGCAATCCAAGGATCGCGGCGTCGCTCAGCTGGCATGTCAGTGTATGTAAGAGACGAAGAATCGTAGCTGGAGACAGACACAGCACCATACTCATCGGGAAGTGGCGAGCGCGAAAGAGCGTCGGCATCCGAATGCTTACGGACGGACCGGCTTACGGCCGGACCGGTTGTGGAACCACAGCTGTGCTACGCCCGCCAGGTAAAAGTTGACGTTGCTGAGCTTGTCACCGTCATCCCACTTGTTGTGGGCGCTTACCCGCTCATACGAAGTGAGGCAGTCCTCGACGTCGTGCTCGTCGGGGCCGTTGAAAATGACAGGGTCTCGCTGTCGGGGTACGCCGGAGCAGGCGACCACCGGTGGTGCGGGAGCATCTCGCTGGGGCACGTCGTCAGGCATTGCCGAGTCTGGGGGTAGAGTCCGGGTGGAGTTCCAGGATGAAATGGGAACAAGAACCTCCACCAATTGATAGCACGCGTTTAATGTTAGACACGCTCGGCGTTTATATGAACGCGCCGAAACAGGCAACGGCCAAACGGAGCGAGCGCGAGCACCAACAACAAACGTCTTATTCTTCCTCTTCTGCTGGCGCCCGTATTTCTCACCTACACTTGATGTTATTTTCTATCAGAAAGTTCGTGAAAGCCTTTGACGTAAACTGAGTTCCGTTTTCCGTCACAATGGCTCTTGGTATGCCCAGCCTGCAGAAGATTTCACGCAAGGATGTGACTATCGATTGCGCTGTGGCATGACGCACTGGAATTGCTTCGATTCATTTCGAATGTGAATCTGTGGCCACTAGGATCACTGCTGTTATTCAATGGACCGGCATAATCCAAATTTACACGTGACCAATTCTTGTGCGTTAGTGGCCAGCTTACTGGTATTCTCGCCGGTGGCCTTGCGCTGGCTTGTATGCATGTAGTACAATTCCTACTGATTTGTTCGACAGCTCATTCGATGCCGGGCCACCACAGGACCATACGGGCCAATGCCTTAATTGCATACATTCCTTGGTGCGTCTCGTGTAGGAGTTTCAGCATGTCCATCACGAGCAGCCTCGGGAATCGCGACTCTGTGACGCCATTAAATCAGACCTTCGTAAGCAGTAAGCTCAGTTTTTCGTGCAAATTATGGTTCCAACCACAGATCGGGTTGCTTTGCGCTCCTTTGGCCAACCATGAAGCCGTAGGACTTGACATTTCCAAGCACTTGATCTTTCTTAGTCTTAGACACACCAAATGGCAGGCGATTAACGCCGAATAATCCCCGATGTGTGTTAATGACAGTCAGGTTCTTTGACTGCTCATCCAGGGGAAGTTGGTTGTAGGCGTCTGGAAGGTCCAATGTGCTGTAAACGTCCCCCTCGTGCAGGGCAGCGAAAAGGTTATTGATTACCGGGAGTGAGTACTGCTCTGTCACACAACTGGCATTTACCGTTATCTTTTAATCACCACACGAGCGGACTGTTCCGTCTTTCTTCATTACAGGAACTATCGGCGTTGCCCACTCCGAGTTAGCCACCGGGGACAGTATTCCGGATTTAACAAGCCTGTCCAGCTCGTTAGAGACATTTTCTCGCATTGTATATGGAAGTGGCCTGGCTTTGAAAAACTTTAGAACCGCATCCTCCTTCATGTATAGATGAGCGGGCGGATCCTTAAATAGACCCAGTTCAGGTCCAAACACGTCCTCGTAATCGAACAGGATCGCTTGCAAGTTTTGCCCTTGCTCCATTATGGTGGAAGCGCTTAAAACCGCAGCCCCTTCGTACTTCAGTGCCTGGATGAGATCACGGCCGCACAAGCTCGGTTCGAGACGTGCCGCAGAATGAAACTGGGAGCGTTAGCTTCCTAGCTATAGGCAACGGACCCAAGTAGCGTCACAACTTCAATCTGGATTTTTCAAGGCAGGGCCAGCTTGTGGGAATTTGGCAGTAGACGTCCCAGGACACCACGCACACGGGTGATCCGGTGTCAATTTCCCTCACGATGTCGGCTCCGTCCCAGCAAAAATTTGATGCGTTAGCGGGCTGACGAGTGCGTTGTCTGCGGTTGATTCCGTCTTTATTGTATACCACTGTGCGGAGAGCTCGGCATTGGCATCGGCATTAGAGTAATATTTGTCACGGGTGTGATGAGATGTTTTGGGTGCGTAGCGTGGCATTCATTCGCGAAGACTTTTTGCATGAGCCGCATGACAAGCACGCCTGTTGAGTGGAGATTCGACTCTTCTACCTTGCTCGCCGACTGCCTAAAAGCCAAATGAAAATAAAACAATGACAACTTCGCTCAGAGAAAAATTCTTTTATTTAGCACAAGCAATAATGAAATACTAGAAAGCGGTTTCCTCAGAACACAAATAAAGTGACTGCGCAGCCTTGAATAGGTTGAGCACTGAGTTTATTCATGCAATACTGCCAACTGCCCTTTTTTGGCAGTAATGGCCGGAGTCTTTGAAAGTGAAATAATTACCAACATGAGGTACAGGTGCGCAATTTGGCATAGTAAAGGGTGAAAAAACAATCAAACCCAAGCTGAGAAGAAGAAGAAGCCGACCAGTGCGGTCTCTTCTAAACACCCAGCCAGAACACCGCCGTGTTTCGATCGGGTTCGATCGTGTCGGTTCTTCTCTCCTTGGCTTGCACTCTGGGCCAGGTTGGTTAAGTACCGGGTAGTTCTCATTAATTTTGTTGATAACTGTGTTTGTTTCTTTTCTTTTGAGTTAAATTGAAGCAGCCCATTTTCTTCATTGTGATACGTTTGCGACTGCACTGATGTCCAGGAATTCTCCTGGACAGAGGAGTTCCCCTTGGTCAGCTTCTCTACAAAATGATGATCTACCTTTAGACCTCTTTCTCCGCAGCGGCGTGAGCAGCATTCCCGTCGCGTTGGTGCCCTTGGGTGGGGCCTCTATCAGATTGAACAACCCTAAAGCTACCCGAGAACAACTACATGCTGTGGCTCCCAACTACCAGAGCACCACTGATGCCCGGCAGTTCGGTCGACGTGGGATAGTGTGCAGGTCACCAGACCTGGCATGTGTAGCGGACCTGCTTAAGTGTTCCTCATTTGCTTCCGTCCCGGTGAGTGCGTATAGACCTTATCATCGGGCGAGGAGGAAAGTGCGCGCGACGAGCCTTTCCTCCTCTCTGGCTTGTGCGAGCCGGCGCGGCGTGACTTGAATGTGTTGCCGGTCGCGCGCTGCGCGACGATTTGGAGGTGTTTTAGCTAGTTCCGAGGGCAACTTACGGGATGTCAGTTCTTGCGAGGTCATCGAACAACCACTGTGTAGCCTTTAGGTGCAACAGTAGCTACAGTATCTGCAAATTTCTTTTGGATGTGCAAAAATACGACGTGCATCATCAGCCGCGGTGTGTGTATGTGTTGTCAACTATGTTGGATGTATCGGTTTTCACTCGACGAAGAGTGGTAGGAAAATATTTTCGTCAGCCACCAGCATCGTTCTCACGCATTTTAAGTCTAGTAGACTTCAAATCACAATGTCTACGTTAGTCTCCTGCAAGAGGCCGTAGGCATTGCTCAACACAGCGAGCACAGCGGTTGGCAAACCAACATATACATACAAGCTTCGTGCTTCGATCGGCATTGCCTTTTTGCCCTGTAAGGCACAATATACAAAGGGGATCGCATAAAGAGAATCCAACAGCTATTTGTAAGGCCACAATTTCCGTAAGATGGGTGAATGCGTCGTCGATGACTGAACTTACGAGACGGAAAAAAAAACGAAAACAGAAACAAAAAGAGTTCATATATGTTTTCCTTTTGCGGCAAAATAAAACAGAACACGCGATAACGACGCAATAAGACTTCGCATGGTCGTGCCGCATGCTTGAACCACTTGGACCACGCGCCATATAGAGCAAACAAATATATAACACAGCATTTAGTACTGCCTCGGACGCTCGCGGAGTCTGCAGCTGGTCACCAGTTCGACCACTCGAAAAGTGTGATTCACACTGTATGGTATGCGGTTATTATTAACCAAATTATTTTGTTTGTGGGCTCAAACCTTGCCCAGCAAACAAGGCAGTCGTCCAATGTATCAACAGATGAGAACTTGAACGCTTGTCAAAGTAAACAGCACGACTTATTCTCTAGCAGAACGGTACCCGCGCTGTTAGGATCGTCAAATGTTTCGTAAGTACTCGTTGCAGCTAAACCAGAGCTTAGAATTACTGTGCTGAGAATGCTGCAGTAAGGTAACATTCGTGAAACGAATTTTCAGCAATACCTAACTGATATCCAAGGCCGACTATAAGCTCAAACAAAAGCGCGCACATCGCGCTGTGTTCTCCATCCGCCCTAACGTCAGCATAAACTCCAACCGCTTAACTAAATCAGACCTAAATTCCTTCACTACGCCTCACACGACCATTTCCCACGTAGAAGACGCCATTTCATGCCAAATAGACCGCGCGAGTGAAAAAAAAAAAAAAAAAAAACCAAAAACTGCCGCCGAGCGTAGACCATAGCGTACAATACGGCCGTTCGCCCGATCCAGCATGCCAATTGCCCATAGATGGCGCCACTGCCTACGCGATGGCGGCGCCCATGAAAAAACGGTCTATATTCCAGCACATCTTGCATGCACACAGGGCATCGTACGAGGAGTCGACTGGCAACTTAGTTCATCCGATACTTTGGAGAAGCTCTCTATGACAGGCGTGGAAGCTATTTACCGCTGCAATCGCATTGTGGACAGTAAGAGAGTCCCCACTGAGACAGTGATTGCGACTTTTGCAGGCACTTCTTGCCCATCGGAAATTAAAGCGTGACCTTTACTATTCAGAGTCCATGCACTGGCGTCACGTCCTCTACAATGCCGGAATTGCTGGCGATATGGCCATAGCGCTGGCGGATGTAAATCTGGTCTACGATGCTGCACATGTGGTGAGGGTCACTCTAACAGTGGTTGTTCGGCCCAAGATCAGAAGTGTTGCCTTTGTGATGAATCACACCCTACTGACTATTCAGACTGTCCAGCTCGAGTGCAAGAAACGCAGGTGTTGGAAATAATTGACAAAAGGAGGTGTTATAGGAGAGAAGCTATTGCCACTGTTAAGGACAGGACTCACGGGTATGCTGGTGTTACTGCTCGCCATCCTTCTTTCACAGACACGACTATTACGCAGGCAATTAACGCCGCAGTTGAAAAAGCAATGGCCAACGCAATGGAGCGATAAAAGTAAGCATCTCTGAATGCATATCTCAAGTAGTCAATACACACATCGCTAATATTCTGCAGTTAACAACAACAATGACTCCTGACACCTCTAAACTTCCACCTTTTACAGAAAGGAGAGATATAAATAACGTTGGCACGCTTCCCTCTGAAAACAGCTATGAAAACTCTGCATCTTTCTCGAATCCTGACCAACATACTCTAGACTTGCACGTCTCCACAGACGTTGACCTGGATGCACGGGCTCAAAAACGCAGCCGGTCCCCGTTGAACCGAGTGTCTTCTATGTACCCCCAGAACAAGTACAAAAGGTCTCCGCCCAGTACAGTTCTCAAGGAGAACATTTTTGAGAAGGTTGTTGCTTCTGCAATACTAGCTTCAAAATAGGATTCTTGAGAGTATTACAGTGGAACTGTCGTTCCATATTTGCTGCTTGTACAGCTTTACATTGTCTTATCGTTCAGTTAAATCCTGATATAATATTGTTGCAACAAACTTGGTTTACACCAGATAGAAATTTTAATTTAAAAATTATCGTGCATTCCGATTACATCGATTTCGAGAGGAGGTGGTTTACTGACACAGATATGTTCCAGAATTTGCCATAAGGCAAAGATAGCTCTAAAGCTCCTGTCCCCCGAGTATGAAATACTAGTGTTAGAAAGAAACCTTCCGGCCTGTCCGGCCATTTTTTATAGCCGATGCATATTTTCCCTCAGGTGTCCACGACACGCGCCCTCTGGATACTATCATTACTACTTGCGGAAAAGATGTTTTACTAGCTGGGGACTTGAACTCCCACCATATTACATGGGAATTAAAAACAGATCAGAGTGGCAATCACTTATGGAACTGGTCCCAGGACAATAATCTTACATGCGCAAATTGAGGACGACCTACTTTCATCAGAGCTCTGGCTGCTTCTGCCCTAGACTTGACTTTTGCAAGCTCAAGCATTTCCCTGGTCGCCTGGTCGACTGTTGATCGTGCCAGAAATAGCGACCACATACCGGTCATTTTTGATATATTACGTCCAGTTACCTCCTCCCTTTCTAATTCGCGTACTTTCATAAACTACAGTAAATTTCAAAAGTCTTTGCGATCCGCATTGGCTTCTCTGACTGATGTTAGTCTCAAATCGAAAGCACTGAGCATTTGTTCTGTTTTAAACAATTCGCGGGAAAGACCTCAATTTCTTATATAATCAGTGAAAACGAATTCTTCCCCTCGGTGGAATGATGACTGTTCGCGTGACTACAGGAGAAGGAAGGCAGCTTGGAAAAAACTGTTACATAATCAATGCCCTTAAAACTGGCTGGATTACAAATTGTATGCAGGTACTTTTAGACGGACAGTGTTGAAGGCTAAAGATGAGTACGACACACAGCATTTTGCATTTATTTCAAAATCGAATAATAAACACGCACTGTTTAGCTTTCTACGCGCCAAGAAAATGATTCCGCGACCAATAAATGCAGAATCCGCAGTTTTGTCTCCAGAAGAAATAAAGGATTCGTTGGAGGTAATCGCTAGAGGGCTAGAACGTCGCTTTTCTTCCCAACAACCATTATCTCCATTGCTATCCCCATCACAGCAATATTTCACGGAAATTTCGAAGGCTGAATTATCAGATGTCTTACTAAGCTTTCCATCAGTGGCTCCGGGCCCCGATGGAATCACTTCGGCCATGTTAAAAATTTTATATAAAGAATCACAAGAACGTTTATTAGACATCATCAATTATTCCGTCAGAAGGACATGGGTTCTATTGGAGTTGAAAATTGCCAAGGTCATTCCCTTGCTTAAAAATCCGGGTGACGGCTATATATTAGACAATATCAGGCCAATCGCGTTAACTTCAAATTTAGTAAAATTGATTGAAAGAGTTATCAATATTCGTGTCGTAAATTTTCTTAATGAGCGATCGATTCTGAGTCCGAAACAAATTGGTTTCAGATCACAGTGCTCTATATGGCAGGCCCATATTGACCTTAAAAGCCGTATTCAGTTGGCACGGCGCCAAAGGCAGTATGCGGCATTAGTCACTCTAGATATCTCAAAAGCATATGACAGTGTTGAACATGTGATATTGATCAATCAGCTTCAGAACATTAACCTTCCAAAATACCTTCAAGTATGGATTGCAGAATTTTTAAGGAACAGGCAATTTTATTGCTTCCAAAGCGGCATGTCTTCGCCTAGGTACGCGCAGTCAAGAGGCGTCCCACAAGGGGCAGTACTTTCTCCAGTCTTATTTAATATTCTAATGAGTTCCATCCCATGTCATGATGATGTACATACTTATGTGTACGCTGATGACATAGCGTTTTGTTCATCGGCAAATGGCATCCAAACACTATATCAAGTATTACAGACCTACTTACTACTTGTCTGCTATAGAAAGATGGCTTGATGCGATGCATCACTGTCTCAACGCTAACAAATGCTCAGTGCTAGCGTTTCCATTAACGGACCCCATATATATTTCTGTCTCCTATCATCTAAATATTATCCCACAAGTAGAGACAGTCAAGTATCTTGGCGTGATATATGACAGTTAACTGTCTTGGAAGGCGCACAATGACTATATTGCAAAAAAAAAAAAAAAAAGGTGTTCGTGCGGCTGGCTTGCTGCGTAGGCTGAGCAATAGTCGATCAGCAATGCGAAGAGCACCGATGTTAACAAGATACCGCATGTATGTGCGACCGGTATTGGAATTTGGATGTGTACTGTACTCTGGAGCTCCTGCATATAACCCCCCCCCCCCCCCCCCCCCCCCTTGTTCTTCTGGAGAGGCAGACCTTGCGACAATGTTTAGGGCTACCTAAATTTGCAGCAAATGAAGTTTTACATCTGGAACCTAGGATGCCATCTCTTGTTACGAGGTTTCGATTATTAGCTGTAAAGTCATATTTAAGACTATATGAATCCCCTTTAAGGCGTTCACAAACAGTTATTCTCCCAGCCGGACTTGTTTTTCGGCTTGTACTGGCCGCGATTCCACACACCACAAATTATTTTAATTCAAACTCTCCTAGATCAATTAAACATACAAATTCGTGAGGTGAGTCCTGTTGTTTACAACACCAATTCCATTAAATTCAGTATGATGATATTTTTCCTAAAAATGCAAGGGCATTATCATACCCCATGCTGAGCTCAGTCTTAAATGATTACTTTTTGCAAGTTCCGATCGAGACAGTTATTGCCACTGACGCTTCCCAAAATGAAGAAAAGTGCAGCATTGGAATATTTTCTCCTATTCTTGATTGGTCCTTCTCTCTTCGCCTCCCAGACTTCGTACCTATCTTTCTAGCGGAATTTTTAGCTGTCGTTCTAGCCCTCCGTAAACTCAATACATCAACACGTTCCACAGTGGTCGTGACGGATTCATTATCTCTGTGATCCTCCCTCACAGCTTCCTATAATTCACCGGTTTTGCGAGCTTTCAGATCGTTAGTGCCCCCTCACTTAGCTTTGATTATATTGGTGTGGGTACCAGGGCATAAGGGCCTATTTCTAAACGAAATGGCAGATTCGTTGGCGAAGGCGTCCCTGAATGGCCCGGTAATCGAAATCCTACGGGTTTAAGCTTTCATCATAGGGGCTAATTTCGGAGAAAAATGATGCTGCGTGAATTTCACGCCCATTCTTTAACAAGCTCCTCAGATTTTCAGCACTTGTCGAATTATTGGAATAGCAAACTCTGTCAAACGCGATCACTTGAAGTCGGAATCACTAGACTATGCTGCAGAATTCCCTTTTAAAATTTTTACCTTCACAGAGCTGGTCTGGTTCCCTCACCGAACTGTCCCTATTGTGGACAACATGAAACATTAGATCATTTTCTCATTGTCTGTCAAATATATTCTGAATTGAGAAAAAGAACATTAGAAACACAGTTCCGCTTTCTTAGATAAGAATTAAATATTCAAAATTTACCATCATTGGGGGCCTCTACACTTGGGCACAGCGACAGGAAGGTTGTCAATTCCATCCATTATTACATTGCAGTGTCAGAAAGATTTAGATGAAGAAATTAGGGCTTAGGGTTCCGAAATATTTTTACAAATTTGATGACTAGCTGTTTATTTCTTTTTTTAGTCTTAATTTTTTCCTTCATTCTATTCAAGTGATGTGATATATTCTACCTATTGATTCTCATATGCGTATATATTCCCAAATTTATGTTTGCATTATTTTATAAATCTCCTTTCTCATTGTTATATCGAACTACCCGGTCCTTGGCCAATCCGCCATAGTGGGTATGTGTCACTAACACCAAGGCTCTACATCTACATCTACAACAAGCCCAGTTCAGAACACTTTTAGTACTTCGCATATCGCGTGTTTCTATAACGATGGTCTCATGTTTCAAAAGTGGGGGATCTGAGAGAAAATTACAATTTTTGCTTACCACGCATTGCAGCAACGGTGGACATCACATTTGTGTAATATTTGCCAATATAATAATATATAACGAAGTTCACGATCTTGAATTATTTGCCTTGGAGGTCACATATTGTAATTGCAGAATGCAGCATGCTCTTGTGCTAGACAAAAAATTGTGCACAGAATCAATTTCGTCAAACGAGGACTGAAATTGTAAAATGCGTTGCTATTCCATTTAATAGTTTTCCGTGCTGACTTTCTCCACAGTGCAGGGATAGAAGTGCATGTCACTGCTGATTTGAGTGCTGCACACTTCACGAACACAGCGTCATGTTATTGCTCCGTGCTGAATACCGGCACAGGCCCCTGTAATGGAATTCAAGGCACAAAAGCAGGCGCTAGACTCGATAAACCCTTCATCGCATTTTTTTCCAGTGGCCGCGATCAAACAATTGCTGCTGTGGTAGCTATAGAGCGTATCATATTCTAGTACATTATGTGCCAATATTCATCCATCCATAGATAACCATCAGCCAGAACAATATGGCTGCCGTAACGAATAGTCAGCAGCGGGAGAGGCTCTAAGAGGAAACATGGAGCCGGCTATCACGCTAGGGTTTTCTATTATGTAGCTCTAGCTTTTACACCGGCCGGCTTTTACCATTCTGCATCCCGATGTACCCCTGGATGAACATTTCACCATGTTGAGAAAACGTGAATCGTAGTTTCTGCGCTATTTCCAGACGCTACACGGATGAACAGTCGTCATCGGCAAACTTTCTCCCAGGTGATAGACTTGATTTCCTCTCATGAGAACACAAAGAAGTAATACAGTAACGCTAGTGCGGTTGCCTATGCGAACCAAATTCCACACGATTTTTTTATATCAAAGGACTGGCTAATTGTGGTCGGTACGTTGTCTTCGATTGAATATCTCTGTATTCCTGTATTTTTCGTCTGACGGGAACAAAGTAAGCAAGATGGGTGTTATGCATGACTACAGCTGTGCACCGAACTTTAACCTTCACCGAAAGTTCTACGCATTTTGAACATTGCGCAAATCTTTCATGCCATTGTTATTCAGGCGCATTTACTACCACCTAAAAATTGAGCACGATGCGTTGTCCAAAGGGGCACTAAATTGAAATGTTGAGTAGAGCAAAATTGATAGATTAAGGCTGGTGAACGTCTAAGGTGTCAATATTATCACGAACAAAGATTTAGTAATCGAGAAATCCAGGTAAATGCAGCATACGATTTGCGACTCCCTCACGACATTAGGTTACTAGCCCGATGACGAAGGCAGTCCTCATTTAAATTTGGTCTCTAGTACTCAATCATTCGTAATAACAAGATAATTGCACTGCATAATAAAACGGAAGAAAATTCTGCTTGTCCAGCTCTATTCGATATGTATAAAAAAAAGTCGCTCTTTCGCCCGAAAGGCGAAGCATCGATTGCGATAGCAAATTAGTGGACATGTATACAAAGTAAGGATAGTAGTTTCATCGGCTGTATAAGCTTGTAAACATAGGCATACTAACTAAATTGACGAGCATGGTGCCACGCGGCCACACGCACTATGAACGCATCTCACTAGATGACCGCGGAAATTCGCTGTAAAAACGCTGGAGTCAGCTTCGTGCTGGTGCTCGCATCGACGCGACCTTAGCCGCGAAAACACAGGGAGAGCGGACTCGGCCCTCCCTGTGGGAGGGCGGACTCTGATGGCTTTCAAGATACAGCCGCGCAGGCTGGCATGCATGGCGCAAAGTACCGCGAGCTCCCCCCCCCCCCCCCCTTTCCCCGAAGCCTCCTTGCCTGGCAGCGGTAGGGCGCGGCCACAGTAAAGCGTGGCCCTTCCACCTGGCCACCCTCCCCCGGAGCCTTCTGGGGCGCGGGAGCGTGCGGCCGCAGTAAGGCGCGGCTCCTCCACCTCCCTTATCTCCCTCCGGAGTGGTGTACGCAACTGGAAGGCTGCGCTTCCTTCCCGCTTCATGCCCTTGTGTGCGTGAGCCGCGATTCCCGGCTCACTGTCGCATGCTTTCACTGGCACATACAGCGTACGGCTCGCGGTGACAATTTTATCGCCCGTGGACTTTATACGGAACCTCCCGGCGACGGCGACGAGAACGGCGGAAATTCGCCTAGAGATTCCATATAATTTATATCGCTGTAAACAAAGTCTTTGACCTTGCCTTCGACAACGACGTGAGTGGTCAAAAGGTTTGGTTTGCGGTCGATACCGGCGCCGCCCACGCTTTCACGGTTTAGTAGTATC
Organism: Dermacentor silvarum; assembly: GCF_013339745.2. Taxonomy (NCBI): domain Eukaryota; kingdom Metazoa; phylum Arthropoda; class Arachnida; order Ixodida; family Ixodidae; genus Dermacentor; species Dermacentor silvarum. Next base: position 58,327 of record NW_023606500.1, read on the forward strand.
GTTGTCGCGTAGGGCTGCATCGGTATTGCTGGCACGCGAAACTGACCCTAACTGCGAGTTGCAGAGAATCCCATGTCCATGTTATGTCACTGGATGCCCGAACTGTCATAGCCACTTGACCAGCATAGGTGAATTCAACGCTGTCTTGGCTAGGTTTCTTCTTAGACGCGCGTTTGAGTTTTGCGCATAAAACAGTAGCGGCCTCTGTCGGGAGCCGTTTTAACAAAAAATCAAAGTGAACTGTGTGTGGCAGCAAACCTGTGGCGCCAAAAACGCCAACCCCGGGTTAAAAGGAACTAGAAATTCTCCTTCCATACTGATTGACTTACTTACACACTGACGGCTGTAAAGTACGGTGATGGTGTATGCAACGTCTTCACTCTCCGCTTGGACGCGGGCGATATGAATTGCGTTAAAGTTATCCGGACACTTTAGACGCGGTTTTCTCTTAAACTAAGTATTTTCTTGCCACAAAACAAGCGCCGCGACGCCACTGTAATAGTATTTTAACAGTGCACGTTTACCTAGTATATTTTTTAGTGTCCCTTTAAAGTGAAGCTGTCTGGCTTTCCACAAAATTGCCGGTGCTTTTTACCAAGTAGACAACTAGGGCTGAAGAGTATGTGCCAATGAGTACTTGCCCGATTAAGGTGGCAGAAGAAGAGGAATATAGTGAAGAAGTAGGTACGAGATAATTGACCAAGCCGACCGCAGGAAAATCAAGAATTTGATCACAGAAGCAGTCGAGTGTGGACAAAAAAGTGAAATGAACAATGTGGGATCAAAGCGTACATTGAGCTAGCATTAAAGTACAGAGAAGTGAAGATGAAGTCGGCTACACAAAATAAAGAAGCCGGCTATAAAGAAGCACCTGAAATTACAATCCATATGCGCCATTTAGCCCATGCCTGATTGACATTATATTGGCATTATGTTCTTGTTTCGCTTGGATTACCACGCGGCATAACGTCCTAATGGATTTAAATATAAGTATGCAGGCCCGTTTCATAAAGATACTGCAACAGCGACCTATAAAATGCGTTGTCCATCTTTCATCCATCTTTCATAGTCTCCTACTTGTTTCCTCTTCAATTTCGCACCTTTAAGAACACTTTTCTGAATTGTCTTTGTCCCGGGACACGTCCAAAGTAGATGGTGGGCATCCTCTGCTGATGCAGGACCAGAGAACTTCTGAAACTGGACAATGTTTTCGTATTGTTGACCCCAAGAACACGTGACGGCTGGCGTAAGGGACGCCCCGACCGAAGTTTCCGGAGATAGACTTCCTCCACCCGAGAAAGATTGTGGGGAAGGGAGCAGACACGCGGGGGGCATGAGGGCACGCGTGTCACGCCGTAGGATGGATTTTGGGCAAAGAAAACAAAGCGGGGGTCAGAGGGAAGGGAAAGAGGAGGAGTTACGTAAGGCTGTCGAGAAAGATTGAGCAATACGATCCACGAGGTCATTGTTGCGGTCATGACCACGTGGCTGCACCCAATGGACAGTAACGTTCACACGCGTAGAATTGTGAATTGTGTGTATCTGCTGATAAATATGCAATGTTTTCGTTACTTGTTTGAGATGCTTAAATGCGCCGAGGCGGTCAGTATAGATGTGGGTTTCGTTGGTGTTGCGCAAGTTGGCAACGGTTTCTATCGCATCGTGTATAGCCTGCAGCTCAAATAATAAGGGGTCTGAAAATTGAGTTGCATAGCCGCAAGTGCTTGCATCTTTGGGGGCGTCGTACTTACAGCAGGTTTACTTTAACGTTTATTTGTCCAAACATCAAAGAAAGCTTTGCTTAACAAAGTTTTCCACTTAAGTGTAGGGTCTGCCTACTTTAAAATAAACTTTTAATATTTGCTCATAAACACATCGCCATATACATGTAAAACGTGCCAACATATTCGGCTTGTAAATAGAAACGACGTCGAACGAGTACGAAACTATGTAAGTGTACAAAAGTAAGGCTGAGACACACTTCAGGATTGGCCGCCAGTGCACTGCGTCGTGCCGATCATTTAGGCGACATAGAAAAAAAAAGCCCCTAAAGGCGCAACTTATCTGTATTGATCCGATTGAGGTACCCAGAGCCTTATCGACTATCGCGGAGTTGCGATATACTACTTGGAATGTCGGAAACATTCCTACAAGCAATTATTACAAGAGAATCGAAAACAACGAGGGCTGCTTGAAAGAGTAAAGAAATTTGCAAACGAATATCATAAACTTGCATCGGTCCCAGTAGGGAGCTTACATAAGAAGTAATTTATGAATGTAACGAAGTACGTTAAGATACGAATGGACAGTATGCACCGATCGGATAAAATTAATTCGCTTGAATCTTGTGTCGGTATCTCAAATACTTATTGCCTCTGTATGTTGTATCAGTATAATGATACAATGTCAAAGTATCTGTTCCTAGCCCTGTTATAGCTGTGGTCTTCCATTGTCGTGCGGCAGCGTTACAAAAAAAAAAAAAAATTAGGGGTAGCTTCACACTAGTGGTGCGAATACTGGGCAAACAGCGAAGCTGGCGATCCCACCTAGCTTTATATCGATTCGGACAAGTTTTTGGGAGGTTATGCTTCGATACTCTGAATCTGAATCAGTATTTATTATGAAAGGTTTGGACGTATTACAAGTATTTAGTATACAGAAGGGGGTCCCATATTCAAAGACTGTATCGGGACCTCCTGTACAAGAGTAATTATGATAGTTAATATCTTAAAGCAACAGTAGCACGGTGTATGCGCTTGACCTCCTGTTGACCTCGGCCACGTTTTGCGCAAGATCACCCCTGTTAGATACGGACCCTTTCCAGGAATCACCCAAGTTTCCCCACCACCTTAAAAAGGTCGTCGCCTTCCAATTATGGTGCACCGAGGCGTGTCAACCACGCTACCGGACCCGTCAGACAGGTTGGCAACTCCTACCTCACGCACCGCCCGTCGAGCTATTGTCTCTCCCCCTGCTTGACTCTTCCCAAAAGTGGAACGGGAGGCTGGCACGGTTCCAGGAAGGAAGCCTTGGTCAAGTGCAAAGCGGTTTTGCGGCTCTGTTGGGCCGTTCCGAGAACATCCCGTCTCCTTCAGCCGAGCGCTTCCAGGCGAGGAGGCAAAGCCGGAGGTAAATCAGCCATCGGACAATGAAGCCCTCGGAGCGTCCCCATTGGCCGAATATGACGGCACTTGCACGGGCCAATACCAGGGGAGGAAAATGACGACACCTGAGCTGGCTCGACGATTGGCCAAAAATGACGAGACCCCGAGAGACCGAAGGGGTTAAAAGAGCGACAAATCAAGGAGAAGAGAGAGCTCTTCTTGCCACGGGCCGCAGCGTCCGAGATGCTGCCGGCCATCGATCACTGTATGACTGTTCCTTATTTTGTATTTTTATCACTCTACATAATGTAAATAAATCCCTCCTGTTTCTCGCAAGTCCGCCTCAACGTCCCCCAACTCCCGCAACCAACGCCTACCAGATCTAATAACTGGTGTCAGCGAAAAGGATGCACCTTCGACCGAAGCAGAGATGCAATAACTGGTGGCAGCGATAGGGATGAACCTTCGACCGAAGAAGAATGAGCCTTCGACAAAAGGAGTCCTGAGAGCGAACAGCGAAGGAACTGGGAGCAACGAAGAAGTATGAGCCTTCGACCCAGGGATTCCAGCTGAACAACTCGGAACAACGACAGCGACGAACCTTCGACCAAAGTCCGGAGAAACTGGGAACATCGAAGAAGAATGAGCCTTCGACCCAGGGAGTCCCGAGGAACTGGGAACAGCGGACGGATGAACGAGATGGCGTGGTGCTGCATCCATGGGTGAGCGCGTGGTTTTTTCCTTTGATTCGCCAGACTTCAAAATATTATTCTGGGAATCGGGCATTTGTAGCATATTTTGAGTTTGCAAAAATTAAGGAAACAGTTCTAACCACCAGTCGGGGCAGCTACCATGGATCTCATTAGAAGGTTGACGAGGGCAGACTTGCTGTTGGTGTGCGAGGATTTGGGAGTTGAGGCGGAAGAAACAATGGAAAGGCCAGCTATCGAAAATGCAATAATAGATAGTGGCTTTGATGATGAAAGCATTGAGATTGCTTGGGAGGTAGTACAGCGTGAGCGTCAAGAACGTGAGGAGGAACGTGAGCGCCAAGAACGTGAAAAAGAACGTGAACGTCGAGAACGAGAGCTTGACAGTGAACGCGAGCGAGAACGGCAAGAGCACGAAAGGGTAATGGCAGCCTTGAACAAAAAGTTTCAAGCGTTGATCGAACAAAGACAACCGCAGCCAACAAAATCTGTAGGTAATGCACAGCGAAAGTATGAGGAACTCGCTAGCAGATTTTCGTCAAAAGCCGAAGAGAAGAGTAACTCATGTGAGATTAGCAGCATGTTCATAAGTGAACCAAAAGTGTTATCTGCTAGCAATGCCTTAGTGGCAATGGAGGCCGTTGAAGACCGTAGTAAGAGCGACGAGGTGCTGTGCCAACAGAGCACTGTAGAGACAGCGAGGCCAGCTGTGAATGAATTGGCACAGTCACCGTGTGCGTACGTCGCAAGTAATGTTAACAAGGTCGTTAACGAAATAGTGAATGCTGCTGACCCGACAGTCACGAGCACCCATGTCGAGTCAGGACTGAGTGCCGTAGCGCAGTGCAGGATGGACGATGTAGTTGAGGGTAGACCGCAAGAGTGCGAGCTGAGTAGCTCAAGGTCAGACAACTGCATTGTTCAGGGATCAGGGAAGCTGTCAGCCAGTCTAGGTAGCCAAGAGAGGGATGATTTAGATAATCATTCAGACTGTGCGAGTGAGGCAGCGATCGAGACCGCAGTATTGTGTGTCGATGCACAGCGGGAACTGGACAGTGTAGTAGCGCGCAGTTCGCAGGAGTGCGAGTTGCGTAGCTCGAGTAAAGCCTGCTGCATTGTTCCAGAGTCGGTCGAGCTGTCCGCCAGTCAAGGCAAAGAGAGAGATGATTTAATGGATAATCACTCTGACTGTGCGGATGAGACAGTGATCCGGGCCGACGAGATGTGTAACGGCCAGCACGAGGCGCGAGCAGATGGCTCTGAAAAGAGCACTAGGAAAAGGCGCCGTAGGAAGAAGCGTTGTCAAAATCGGAATGCGGCAGAGAGTTTGACACAGCCTAAGAAAGTGAGTAGTGTCAAGCTAGTCAAACAGCATCAGCGGTGCGCAAATAAAAGAAAGGTGCGATCGCCGTTGACAACGTTTTGCATTCAAGCGCATCCGGGCCACCGGAGAAAACGAGTCAGAGAAGCGTGTTCGGTGCGGAAAAAGGGCAAGGGGCAAGTAGTGTCCCAGTCATTCCGTCGATCTTTTCGGGGTGCAGCACGCATTCCAAGAAAGCGCAAGGTGGCAGGACGAGAGGAGGTTGTAAGGAGACGCGACGCGGTCAGACGAGGTCATGGCCAAAGCGTGTCGCTGGGACGCAAATCGACAGGGGACCGCGACGTCTCTAAAGAGCTGATGGGCGGTCAGGCCTTTTGTTGTCCCTGGTTAGCTAGAATAGCTTTCAGCGCGCGACCACCTCGTGTACGGCTCAAAAAACGAGTTCGTCATAAACAGTCGGAACGATAGACAAAAATAACGGTCCCGTAGAAGCAAACATTCTGTTTTGTTTGTTTATTTTTGAGCATTTGATAGTTTTCGCGATTTTAGACTGGAGTTTCTTTCAATAAGTAAGTTATGAGTTTTGTTTATATTTTAGTTTGAAAAGCTCCGTAGTTTGAAAGATGCGCTTTGAGTTAAGCGTTAGTTTCGCGAAATAATAATTCAATTAGTGTTTAGGCTTTTTTTTGTGTGAGCGACCTGAAGCGTCTAGGTCATTCGTTAAAAGCCTATTGTAACGCGCGTTTGTGTTAGTTAACACTTTTGTTAGAAATGTTTTCCAAGTTACCTTTTCGGGTTAGGCGCGTTGACTTTCCGTATTGCATAATTTGCATGGAGAAGCGTTGGTACGATACCACTTAGCACATGTCCTGTGCGGACAGAAGGAACCAGAACTTTTGTGACTGGGTCGCTCGTGTGTGTTGAGGGCGGCACTGTTCTGAGTGTTCTATTAAGCGTGCGTACGATTAGTTAAAAGCAGAAGCGGTTTCTTGTAAAGGTTCTTGTGAGTGCGTAAATTACGCAACTTTAATTTTGTTGTTCCCTTAAGATAGGTACGGTGTGGACGAAAGGAAGAAACCTGACTAAGCGTTAGAAAACGTCTGCTTGAGACGAAAGAAGGCATTAAGAATAGTGCCCGCAAAATTCAAGCGATTTTAATTAGGCATCCTTAGGTTGGCGAGGCTGTTCATTGTCATCAGTAGGTGCGAAAAGTCGCCCATCGTGACAGTTTATGAACAGGCTGTTTGTGAAGTGAGGCCGCCTAAGATGTTCTGAAGCATTGGTTGTTCCGTTTCTTCCCGATTCTTTTGCGACGACAATAGCATTCTGGGCTTGTCGGAATTCGAGGAGATATGGAAAGCTGTTTGGAAAGGTGGTTGGAACGACTGTATCAAAATTGGGGGAAAAAAAAGAACACTGGCTTGATTTTGACAGGGTAATAGCCTGGCGAGTCAGGGGTGAAGAGCCTGCGCTTGCACGTGGTGCAGCGCTATGTTGTTTCGTTTGTTTGACGTACGTTCTCCAGGGCCCGGGATCCAGAAATTCGTCACACGAGGCTCGTCGCCAGTGTACTAGAGGCTTCATCAACGTTCTTCATTGCCAGCGAATAGACCGATCTCACCGCACGATCTGCGCATGCGCGAGTTTCCGGAAGTGGAGCTGCCGCCATCTTAACTGGAGTACTCTGCGCACGCCTGAGTGTTGTTGGCGCGGCTGCAAGCTTCGCGCTTTGGATACATCGGCGTTTTGCACGAATCCTCGACGTGTACGACAACGGAACGCAGTAGAAGACTGTGCCCGGACCTTCAATGTAAGTGTTTCATTTCAATTTATCCATCCGGTGCTTTAGCGCTGCCTGCGAAAAATGAACGGTCGACAGTGCCGATGTCAACATACTACCACGCCGTCTCACTGTTGATGCGCATACGTCGCTTCGCAGTGCCGCTACCCGTGTTCGCTGAATGAATAATAAAAAAAAAAAACGAACGAGAAAGCATGGTCCTGTTGTCATGCGAGCAAAATACTTCGGTGGATCGCGGCGCGCAAGCGAGGGTATAGTATCTGCAGAACACAGCTTGACCATACTGCGCAGAGCTCTCCGCGACTTGCGAAGCTGCGCTATGAACGGGACAAAACCGAAGGAGTTCGGTTTTTATTTATTACTACCAATTTTCACGCACATTTACGAAGAAACGAAGCGAGGCAGGCTTTTCGTTGTTTCGATCTTTACGGCTTGCTGTCGGAACGTCAAACGTAGTACCTTGCAAAGTTTTTGCTGTTGAAACTTAGCGTTAGTTCTGTGAAGATTTGTGAAACACTGCCGCGGACGGCATTGGAAGACGGCAAGTTTAGACTTGTTTACGAGAACATTTGTTGTGTTGACCACCCGCCGCGCTTCTTTAGCATAGTGCGCATACACTGAGCATATGACGGACGGAAAGTATTGGAATGCCTTGCGGCGTGTTTCGTACGGGTGACTAATTTAGCGCATGTGCTTCCCAACTTGTGTGCTTCTTGGGAAGTGGTATGAAGAGCCCATGTAGTATACTGGTCCGAGTGTCAGCTGTCTTCGCGCGCCCAAATAACCAGAAACCGTTTTCTGTTTCTGCTTTAGAATGTGGCCCCATGACGCGGTATACTGCTTTTTCTACAACAATGACAACTAGGAAGAAGCATGTTGAGGCTCCAGGCAGCAGAGCTATCGTTGAGAGCTTTTAAAAGGATCATTGTGCAGTGTTGAATTCAAAAATACAAGGAAACATGGGAACAGTCATTCCAAGCTGTAAACATTAGTCCAAATTTCGGTTAAATGAGAAATTGAACTAGTGCAATATGCTCCATAATGCCATGGGAAATTAAAAAAAACTGAAAATGTTTTCACCATTTCTTTATTCTGGCAGGAATAAACAAAAACATCATGACATTAGTTCCAAGCAACATTAACAAGCAAGAATGGACCAGGGAAACAAGGACCCTGAATCAATTCTTTGGAAAGGAGCACATTTATAGGTAAGTTGAATGAAAGGAAACGTATTGCAACAGGCTACTGCGCATCTCTCCAGTTACATGTTAGCAGCACCTAAGTGACATGCCAGGACCTTAGTGAATGCGCTCTGAAATTACATCGCGAATACATAGTTCAAGCGTGTGCCATGTAAAGCTTGGTAACAGGAGATTGTGGGTTCATATAGAAGAAAACAAAAGGATTGACAGCAGAAACGACAGCAATTAATGAGATGCTGTAGTATCATTTATTTGCTCATTTACAAGCACAATACATAGGTTGATTTTCAGAGTATATGTGAAAGTAGAAGCTTGACAGTGTTACCATTTAGTTGAACTATCAAACAGTAATGCTCAGTAGTTAAGGACTTATCATCAGAGAGATATTCACACAATATACTGTATGAAATATTCACATAATGTGTCATTTCTACGCAGGTACATTGAAGGCAAGGGTGCACAAAAGCACAGAGATGCAGGTTTGCGCCTCTTCACCTCTGGGCACCTGCAGAAACTTGAGTTTTTGAAGATAGAAAGCTCAGAGACTGTTGTGCGTGCAGACGTTCTGGCATCAATGACAACAAGGACTATATATAAGGTGTCAGCCCGGCTACTAAGAAGTGATGGAGAAATTGTTTCAGGCACCTGCACCTGTGTTGCTGGCAAAGGGTCTGCATGTAAGCACCTGTGTTGTGTTTTCTATGGGTTGATGTATATAGCTCAGCATGACCTTGCAACTGTGCCAACCTTGCTGGCGTGTACTGAGACAGAAAGGCAATGGTACAAACCGAGAGATCCGAGAAATGTACCACATAGCTTTGAAGACCTTGTCTTTTCGAAGGATACTTGGGAGAGACTCAGCAGTGCACCTGAGCATCACAACAAACGAATGAAATATTCATCACCAAAGCCAGAAAGAGAGGTCATGACGACACGAACCTTAATTGGCTTACATGGAAAACTAAAAGAAAATGGACTGCAGTGCTTCGCTGACATTTTAGAGGCTAATGATTTCTTGTGTGACAAAAGCACCGAGTCAACAAAAGACAACAATGTGCGTGAAAGCATGCCTCTGCGCTGGCTTGACGCCGTAAAAAAGTCACAGACGCTAGTGTACTCAGCTGATGATGTTGCTGCTGTTGAGAGTGCGACAAGGCTGCAGAGTGGCTCAACACTGTGGCACCATTACAGAAAGGGATTGATAACGGCCTCAGTAGCACATAGAGTGTACACGTGGGTCAAAACGTGCGAAACAAAAATGGGGCCTCATGATGCCCGGTCACTTCTGAGTGCCATAATGGGGAAGAAGTGTCGAGCCACATACGCCATGAAACGAAGGCTGTTGTGTGAGGATAATGCAAGGAAGGAATTCATAGAGCAAAACAAAGGGCACTTGGACATACAGGTCGAACAGTGCGGTCTGCTTTTGTGCCGGAGCAATTCTTTTCTAGGAGCAAGCCCCGATGGCATTGTTAAATGCCTTTGTTGTGAGCCTAGTGTTCTGGAAATTAAGAGTCCAATGAACCTTGACACATTTTGTAAGAGTGAGCTACGTGATGGGTATCTGAAGAGAAGCAGCAGATACTTCACCCAAGTACAAATGCAAATGGGGGTGAGCTGCTTACAATCTTGCATCCTCTTCGTTTACAGTGAACAAAAGTGCGTGCAAGTTTCTGTGAATTTTGATCAGAGTTTTTTCGATGAACTGGTGAAGCGGTGCAAATTTTTTGTGAGAAGTACTTGGTGCCTTCCTTTCTTGACAGTTAGCACTTCAAATTTCTATTAGGCATTTTGTAGTAGTAGTAGTCATAGGTCGGCAAACTCACTCATGAGTCGACTCACTCAGACTCAGATCGGTCCGTGAGTGTGAGTGAGTAATATTTTGGTGAGCTTGAGTCCGAGTGTGTCCAGCTGAGGAAAATTTTAGTGAGTCTGAGTGAGGAAGATATTGGCGAGTCTGAGTGAGCCCTAAGCGCAAAATGTATTTCTTGAGTGAGTCTGAGTGAGCTCCACCTTTTATTACCAACCTATGGTCCTATCTAGTCAACTTAAGCATTACTATCAGCCTTCTATCGGCTTACGTTTATACTCAAGTCTATTTACACATATCTCAACACACTAGCGTTCATGTGCCACCTCAATATTTATTTATCAGAGGCGTGAGTTAGGGGGTGGGGGATACATGACCTCCCCCGCAAACTCTTTCATGAACGTTCTTGATAAAAATATCTCGTGTGAGTCGCACATTTCATAACAATGTCCTTACTGGATTGAAATCACTGATAACTCGTACTTGAAAGTACAGGATCAAAAGGCGTATCGTAGAGCACCGATTATGTGAGATATTGGCGTTAACGAGCATTGACACCTCGATCAAAAGCTAATTTTAGGCTAATACGGACTCATGAGTCAACTCACGCACTCATGTCAAGCCATGAGTGAGTCCGGCTGAGTAATATGTCGGTGAGTTTGAGTCCAAGTGAGCTCGGTTCAGAAACAGTTTGGTGAGCCCGAGTCTGAGTGAGTCCGGTTGAGGAAAATTTTGGTGAGACTGAGTCCGAGTGAGCCCTCAGAGCAATATATATTTCTTGAGTGAGTCTGAGTGAGCTCTAATTTTTTTGCCGACCTATGGTAGTAGTAGATCCTGAAACATGGTATTTATTCTGTCATTTCTTCCTGCTTTGCTTTGGCATGCTGAGAATACATTTAGAGTAAGAATGGTGGTTATTCAAAAACATAATTGTGGTGTCACTAAGTTTTGCTGGTTGACTACGCATGGCACACCTGTATCTAACCTAATAAGTGGTGCTAACAGACAGCCACTAATGTAGATGCAGGTGATCCTGCAGGAAACATTGCCAGCAGACATTTATTGACAATATAAAAAGTATACAGGGCTTTACAAAGGGAAGGACATGAATATGTCAGATATTAGATAGAACAAACAAAACAATAACAGGAAACAGAAAGTTACAGACCTAGCACTTAACAATTACAATCGAATAGAGAAAATGAGAAACACAACAAACAAGGTATTACCAAAACATGGTAACTGAGCAGTGCGAATTATCCAATCACTAATGGCTCCTTTGAAACTCACCATCCTAAATGCAGGTAGTTAAGGGTGGATGATCCTTATACCTAGAACAACTGTTGAGCTTTTGTCATTTTGAGGTGCACTTTTAGAAGGACCCTTCATGAATCTAGTCTGGTAGATATTTTTTTGCCAAGATGCGGAGCTTTCAGAACAGTACCAGTTCTCGACAAGGTGAAGTGTGCTAAAAATTCTGTTTTGAAATGAACACCATGAAGCTGCATAAAACCATCAGCAGCTGATTTGAGCAAATGAATCGATATAGTGGCTGTTTCTTTAATATATGGAAGTGAATGTTGTGGCAATATTTTTTTTATTTTACGAGAACATGCAATGAATACTTGTGCTCTTTCTTCAGAAGGTTTATAAACACAATGCAACCTCATGATGGGTAATATCCTGTTTCTGTTAGTTCTTTGCTGTGATAGTGCTAGTTTTTCACTGTGATAGAGGGAATGCTGTACAATGTATTCTGAATTTCACTGTGTGTATTGTATGTTTGATGGGAGATGCGGAGCTTTTTGAACAGTACGACTTCTCGTCAAGGTGAAGTGTGCTAAAAATTCTGTTTTGAAATGAACACCATGAAGCTGCATAAAACCATCGGCAGCTGATTTGAGCAAATGAATCTATTTATTTTACGAAAACATGCAGTGAATACTTGTGTTCTTTCTTCACAAGGTTTATAGACACAATGCAACCTCATGATGGGTAATATCCCGATTCTGTTAGTGCATTGCTGTGATAGTGCTTGTTTTTCACTGTGATAGAGGGAATGCTGTACATGTATTTTGAGTTTCACTGAGTGTGTATGTTTGATGGGGGATGTGCAATGTTTATTGCTTCAATAAAGCTGATATTAGTCGGCGTGTCTTTACATACGAGTTATAGTTATGGCATTGTGGGATTATAATCATCATCACTCTCTGCCTGCCACTGCAGGATGAAGGCTCCTCCCAATGATCTCCAATTTACCCTATCCTGTGCGAGCTGATTTCATTTTATCCCTGCGAACTTCTTAATTTCGTCACTCCGTCTAACTCTCTGCCTTCCCTGAGTGCGCTTTCCCTCCCTTGGTAACGGGATGGTTAAAAATATGAACCGTCAAAACTCTACAGCAAAGGCGTATCTACAAAGTTAGTCAAACGAGCGCATATGTGCCATATGTTGTTCAGCTGATCTGCCATGCTGTTTGGAAATACATGCGACAAAATTTTGAATGTCTTCACCCTCCTAATGACCCTCTCAACATGTATCCGCACACTTGCTATGCGTCTTGTTTCTTCCTCATCTTTCTCGGAGAGTTGCGGCCTTCCATCCTATGAAAGGTGGAATGTTCAGATGCAGCGATCGTGCCTTGCACTCGTCTTGGATTGTGAAGCCACGGTCTGCCATTATGCTCCGTCCTGGAGAAAACTTATCTAAAACATTACAGGAGTTGGTGAGGGCCTTGTCAGACAGACGTCCAGGTGCTAGGTCTGATACAAACACAACAAAACCATTGGGGCTGCATACTATGAGACCCTTCGCTGTGTTGTGTTTTTTGTAGTTGGAAAACGTCTCACTTTGGACCCGAAATGACGACGGTGTCTCGATGAAAATCTCTGCGCAGTGCATTATTCCATCTACAGTGTCGTAGCCTTTCGCGAGGAACACCTGAGGTCGGTATTTGTCGCACAGCTGGGACGGCATCCATATTGGCACCTGCATCAAATTTGAAAACATAAGTTTGTGCTATATACTCTGTGAACCTTGTCCTCGAAAGCAGTCACAAGATGGAATACAAAGGAATAAATTGACATCTTTGCGAGTTTTAGTGTGTATACAGTAACATTCGTGATCGCTTCCCATATGCATATCCTAGTGATTTAAGTATGGCTGTTATTTTTTTTCAAAGAAATAATGAGGAAAGGGGTCAAAGGGAGCGCAAACTTTCGACTGTTTATTCAACATATAGTGCAATGAAATGTATAGGCATGGCCATGCGCTGCAAGCTGAGCAAACATCCAGCGTGCACCACCCAAATCATAACCTGTGATCTGGGAACTTTCTGCCTGTGAGAGGCATCACTGATGCATAAAGAACCTCGTGCTTTTACATGGAATGCCTCCAACAATTCTCGAAGCGTGGTGTTTGTTTTTACCCAGAATCCGAATCTATTTCAAGCACGACTCATACTTATGTGAACTGCAGTGGGTTGGCGAAAGGTAAAGATGGGGGCACTTTGCCTACCACTGCAGTTTACATAAGCGTGATCAATGCCTTAATATGTGTGAGCAGTGCCTGAAATATTCAGGTTCTGGGTAAAAACAGACACCACAGCTTGAGAAATGTTAAACACTTCCCATCACCTAGTGACCAATGTTTCCACGTTGATGGGAAGCATTATCTGCTTTTACATGCGCAGTGAAGTGGCCGATTCCCTGTATATATGTGAGAAAAAATGCTCTAATATAATAAATTGTGTGTCATACTGTCCTGAGTTCCCTTTCTGTGTCCTGGTCGTTACATGTGCTGTGTGTTTCATAAAAAAGTGTAATACAGTTGAACCCCTCTATAGGCGTGCACCAGGGAGCATTTCTTGTCCCTTGCATGAGGTGTGTCTTATAAGCAGGGTACCATGTTCTCAATTTTCTGATCATGCCTGTATCCCGATGCAGGAACCCTCCGTCTTATACACATTTGTCGGTTACATTAGTGTCTCTTTAAAGGGGTTAAACCATAGAGCATATTTTGCCACAAGTTGTCTCGTAGCTTCCATTCTGCTTGTTACTTGCAGCATGACATTTGGACGTTGCCAGAGAAATATTTGTAGCATTGGCATTTGGGACCTGTCTGAAAGCTTGTCTGAGAACAGTGAGGAGTGCACGGGGGATTATTGTGAGCTTCACAGTTACTGAAAAATTGCAATGAAGCAGCACAAAGTAGATACACAATGACATTGCGCATGCATTATTTCATTACGCCTTATGAGGCTTCCTATACTTTTACTTGCAGCATAATGAGTGGGAATAGTAGAAATAAACAAAAAAAACAAGGCGTTTCGAAGCAGGATTTAGTGCCACATTCAAAAATCCTGTCAAGCCAACTATTCGAATATGTCTGGTTTACATAATGGCATGATAATAACAAACATTATTGACTGCATCTTTCTCGACTATGCGAGTTGCTCACTGTCACCTAATAGCTAAACTAACTGCACTTTGGATTGACTCCTTAACATAATCTTGGCTTCATAATTTCTTATCTAATCGATAGAAGTTTATATGTTGTGAATAACTTTAACTCCTTTACATCATTTCTTATGTCGGGTGTGCCCCAGGGTAGTGTATTAGGCCCTCTTCTTTTCTTAATTAATATTAATGATATAATAACAACATTTCTTCCTCAATATGGCTTTTCTTGGGTGATTGTGTAGTCTACAGAACACAATTGGAATATGCTTCATCGATCTGGTCTCCTCATTAACAATACCTAATAGATAAACTGCAATACATCCAAAATCGTTCTGCCCACTTCATAACTTCTATGTATATCATGCCTCTAGCATTACCCAAATTAACGCGATATTGCCATTACTAACTTGCATTCCTGGCGCTCTGTTACCTTTCTGTATCTCGTCATAAGTAATACTATAACTCAAGGACCAGTCGTCTCTCGCCTGAAGTTCCTTCACGTACTTGTAGTTGACTAATCACATCAGTTTTGCCACATTTTCAGCCCTACAATTCATTCATTCAATAATTCTGCACTCCTACGCGTATCGGACTATGGAATAATGTTTCCCTAAAAGAGCCTGCCAAATTCTTGAGTTGTTAATTTATGTGTTCTCTTGACTTGTATAAATTCGTAAATTCGTAAATAATTCGTAATCACTTTCGTAAGAGGTCAGTTTAGGTATTAGCAACCTGCTTGGATATTACTACGTTTTGGCGAACACTGTTTCGCGCGTAAAACAGGTTGTATCAGCTGCCGCTTGCAGCGATCACTCGGCAAGGGGGTCGAGCACACGCTATGCCGCTTCGCGGTCACTGATCAGCCCATCAGTCGTGCTTTAGCAATCCTGTAATTACGCACTAGCGCAATAACATGTCATGGATTACATACAAGAAAATCTCAAACACGTAAACAAGAAACTTGCCGTACTTGCCGCGCTGTCCGACTCTGTTTATTTGTCGCACCCATTTCTGTCGGAGCTTCGTAATCCTTCGGGAACACATGAAAACTGGTGCCCTTGTGCTTCAGGCTGTTCTTGTAGCATCCTGGCACGCAACACGTGAATCCACCCATGCGGTGAACTATACAACGCATGAGACCTCATAAACAGCTCTCGGATGCAGCACCAAGGCAGCCGCAACGATGCAGTCGCGGCCGAGAACTCTAGTTACCGGCATGCACCGGCAGGCTGCGGTGGCGTAGTGCAACTCGTGGTGAGATCGGTCTAATCTCGCTTTCGTCTCCCCAGAGGCTCCTCTACGGGTGCGCCGCGGCGGCAGCCCGGAGCACTAGGCAGCCACGCCACGGCCGGCTCGACTGGATCGGCGCGCGCGGCGGGGTTGCTACGGTACAGTGTACTAGAAGGGGGCAGTGGGCTTAGCTATGCGATGCGGCGGCTCCACGAATGTCACAGATATCAGCTTCTCCGATAGCCCGAGCGGCGGCGCTGGCGTCAGTTTCAATGGAGCGTGGGTGCGACGGCGCAGCTGCCCAGTGCCCGATCATATTCGTTGGATTTGCAGAGCTGCGTTGTTTTTGTTTTTTTGTTTATTTGTTTTTTTTTTTGTGGACGTCTTTTTTTCGCACATAGCCTTCAAGAGATTAGTATGCCTTGCAGTAACTGAGCCATGCCGCGGCATCGACAAAATCACTGTTACGCGCCTGGGTGCCAAACAGGCTATGCTTATGTGAAGGATGGGCCGAAGTTGTCCTTGTTTGGCGTCCCGAAGGATAAAAATAGGCGGGAAGAGTGGGGAAAAAACCTCCACAGAGCTGACAAGCCCCTGGACGACACGAGCGCAACTGCGAGGAAGGTACACTGGGCTCCTTACTGGAAGTTTACTATCTCGAAGCATCATGTGACCGAAATGAGTCACATGATGCTAGCGCTACTGCCACAGAGGCCACACAAAACGTGGTGCCCCAGCATTGCACGGGCCTGCGGGTTTCAAACGACCATAACCAGCACGTGGCCAGAAGCGACTCGAGACTCACTTAACACACTGCGGGCTATGTTGCGCGGGAGTATATTGCCAATTCCAGCACAAAATGCCAAGAATGCCTAAAGCTGCTTACTATGACGCCACCAGGCGAAAGTTTTCATGCCCGGCTAACAAACTTCTGTGACTGAGGAGGCCTCCTTTATCCCTTCAGTCAGCTGTACGGCTTCGTGAAAAAGCTAGAGGATCTTTTCACAGAATGCTTCTGTCAGAGTGAGCCACATATAGCTGTACATAAACACAGGCCTGAGCCTAATTGTCAAGTGAACTAGTTTTCACTTTTTGTTCAGGCCTCCCTCCATTTCTTTATGGAAAACATCAACCTGATTTGACTTAATAAATGTGTGCCAGCGTAATGATGGTTAATAATAAACGCAGAAGGCTACTGTGAAGCAAGGAACAACTAAAGTGCAACAATGAAATATTTAAGCCATATATACAAATTCATTTTGGCTAAGCAAAGGCACAAACCTGGTTAGCATGCCTGATGTTTTTTTTTTTTTTTTTTTTTTTTTTTAAAGCCCAGCTGGGTAGTATGTGCGCACTGTTTTCTGTCTGACAAAATTTTACATTAGGTCGACACGGCATGAAACCGTATATTTGGTCACCGTCCCTTTCATTCAAAATTTTCTTTCAATTTTTTTTACGATTGCCCGATAATTCGGAAAATTTGAAGGCCCCTTCCACATAAGCCCAAGAGTAGCCGTCTTCCTTTTCCACAAGGTACTATTATGGCAAATATCATGTGGCCTAAACAAATATAGTGCTTGCTAAAGATATGTAAGGACTGTCAAGTATGCCAAAATTAAAAACAAATAAGAGTGTGGACTGCTTCGAACTGAAACCGTCAGAAACGCAAGGAAAATCAAAGCTTCTGCAAGCAAAGCTTCCATTGAAGTTGCCAGTGGCGCCACCTCTTGAATGCGACGCTGACTGCGTCAGAGCAGCGGCAGAGTAAGCCCACTGCCCCCTTCTAGTACACTGTAGCTACGGCTAGAGTGTACTAGAATATGGTCGAGTGGGACGAGCGGCTGGGACGGCGCATGCTTTGCACTGAGGCGCCCGACGTGGAAAAATACTGGGGCGGCGCTGCGGTCGAAGTGGATTGGGCCGCATCAAGGTCGCGCCGTTGGAAACTGCTGGCGATACTGCTCGGCAGGGTCATTCGTACTACTTCGCGCGCTGATATTTGCGTTCAGACCGATCAAACGGTGTTCATAATCGAATATGACATGTATATATGTCTTAACAACAAATGCCTTTCTTTCTCTTCATTTTATTTTTAATGCCGCTTGGTGATTGCCCGTGCATTGCGGCCGCAGTGTCGGCTTTCATTCTACTATGTTATTGTACGGTTCCCTTTGGAGAAAAAATATTTTTCTCGTTCTTCAAGCAACATGTATGTCTCGTGTGTATTGTTGCGCATATAGTTTTCTATCAGTAGGTCTTGCGAAACGCAGACGAACCAACATATGTAACCTTCCTGCTTGCCGCTTCAAACAAGTAAAGCATACCTGCCCCAACCGGCGCCTTGTACTTAGATTTACGGGAAGCATTGGTATAGATTTAAAAAAAAGAGTAAACTGCAGTGCAACATTCCATTCAGGTTTCCGCCTTTCTCGCGTAACATAAGTTCGGAGTAATTGGTACGGGGTCATTTATTGCAGTCGGACCTCGAGCGCCGAAAACGGTTTTAGTTAGCCATTCTATATGCTAATCTTTTGTCGTAAGCCATACGTTGAATTTTTTTTCAGTTGATACTTCAAAAAAAAAAAAGAAAGAAAGCAGGCCTGCGCGGTAGCCTAATTAGTGCCTATATCGTGGATATGGCGTTGCGCTGCTAATTCTGGAGCTCGCGGGTTCAATCCAGGTCGCGGAATTCGATGGGAACGAAATGGAAAAAGACTCGTGTACTTCTATTTAGGTGCGCGTTAAAGAACCCCAGGTGGCAAAAACTAAACCGGGTGCCTCATAATCATATCGTGGTTCTTCCACGTAAAACCCAAGAATTTGCTCATATTAAAAAAAGAAAAAAAGAATGTGGCTGCGTTCTTCGGCTTATTTCTGGGGGTGTAAACAACATAAATTATTCTCGAGTCTGATTTCCGAGAAAAACATGTTACGCTTATCCTATATTTCATGCGTAAACGTAATGCCGTTCCCAAATGTATGACCGCTCAACTCTGCAGCTTGTATATTACAAACGGCTGCGTTCAGTTATCCGGTGCACTATCATAACGACTATAATGAAACAATTAAAGGAACGACATGTCTCACATACACGTAGAGATACGTGCAGATCTGTTGCGTTCGTTGAAGAAGATAAGTGTGGTGCCCCATGGGGCACTCAGTTTTAATGGGTTGCAAACATGGTGAGACTGTCAAAAATTCTTGTCCGAGTCAAGTTAGCAGATTTACAGGCTGCCCCAAAACGGCGCGTTTATATTGAATGAGAGCTACAAACTTGTATAATCAGGACTTATTAACACCCGGCCGTCCGTTAATTCTCTCAGGAACTGCGCCTCTGCGCAACAGCCACGACTCCCCGGCAGCAAAATCATTCGGAATAACAGTCCTCACTTGCATGCAGTCAATCTCCTTTGAGATTTCAATAGTGCTGTTTTGAGTTACATTCGAACGGAAATGACTATTCGGCGTGGTAGAGTATAATAATAACACTTGCACACACACACACACACACACACACACACACACACGCATGTATATATATATATATATATATATATATATATATATATATATATATATATATATATGGTTTTGCTTGCTGTGAACATTATTTCTGCGGATGAGAGTTTTATTTCCAGTATTCACTAATAAGTGTGTTTGTTACTGCAAACACGGGCGCTTATTCCGGGCGGGAGTTCTCACTTTTTCAATTATTGCATTTAGAATATTTGTTTTTTCCCTTACATATATATATATATATATATATATATATATATATCGTAAATATATATGTCTATGTACCGTTTGATTTAATTACCTAGAAATACATTGGTCATTCTTCGCGCCACGCATTTAATAAACCTGGTTTATTTCACTCTAATATTGTTTTCTTCGATCATTGTCCCTGATCAATATCCACCAACAAGAAGCGCGTGTAAAATGACACGATATCAATAATAAAATTTTCTTACGTAGCCTTCATGGTGCGGAGATACCAGTTACTTTTAGAGGACAGTGGTAAAAACAGCAGTTCACCTGGCTAAACTACATTTGGCACATTCCGTCAAGAGTCATGGCCGCACCAAAGCAACTAAAACATTTAAAAAATGTACTGCACAGAGGTTCTGCGAGACAAACTGGGCGTGCGCCAGCGTCCGCGTAGCGAACGCGCGCTCGCTAGCAGACGACGTGCTTGACAACGACAGCAAAATTGAAGACGTCGCCTTGTATAATCCCTGCCTCAAATATATACGTTTGACAAAATGGTGTAAACATAAAGTTGTAGTTGAAATAAAGCACTATTTTAAGAGCGTACTATGCGCAATCGGCCTCGGCGCCCGCAGCGAAAGTACGTTGAATATGCCGCGGAGCGCGTCTCCGCCCCAATCCAGTTCGCTCGCAGCGCCCTCGCACTATTTTTCCACACGCGGCGCCTCAGCGGCAGAGCGCCGTTCGGCCCACTAAACCATGGACACTCTAATTGTGACTTCGGATTGGCATCGTCCTTGGAGAGCCAGTACTAGAGTGACCTAGAATATGGGAGAGTGTCCAAAGCGCCGGCTCCAGCGAGGGCCTTTTTCTGTGAACTGCCGCGCCGCGCCGCTGCTGCTCCGGACCCGTGGGCTTTTCGCGCTCGCGAAGCGCGCGGGAAGCGAGGGTCGTCTGCTACGCGTTGTAGGTTTTTGCGTTCATTTTCCACGCAAAGCACTTAAACCCTATTTAACTTCAACAGTGTGGCGCTGCATGGAGCTTATCTATCTCTGAGCGTTTCTTTGTGCTTGGGCAGCAAGAGAATGCAAAAACTAACGTATCAACCTCATCAGCGCGGCCTAGCTCCGGTGCTAGAGTTCGGGAACGGTATTACGGTAACTGTGCGTGCGTAGAAGCGCGCTAAATGAGACCGTGCAAGGAAAGAACGTAAAAAAAGATGGGCACGTGGGCAATATCACCATGCTTGCAAGAATAAGAGTAACGAAAAAAGTAAATTACTCGCGAAGTCAAGTGAAATACTTAAGTGCGTGCAGTGACCGCTTCGCTCATCACTACGTGCTTTTGACTCACGGTCGGTAGTAGTTTAGAGCCATATGCATATGTATTTACTCATTAATTTTTTAGCCTCGACAATACTTTATCATGAACAGAGCACAGTGAGAAGGTGTAAGGGCAACAAGAGAAGGAGCAGAGACGGTCTTAACGCCGCAATATTGTCACGTGCCTTGTGAGAGAACTGGCGACGCGACGTTTATTGAGGGTAGCGGCTCCTGAAAAACACGGCGCTGGGGGCTGGCTATGGAGCGGGCGGAGAAGCACGCGCACTTCTTCCTTCTTGTCCGTGCCTGCCTCTTAGCACTGTACCCACTACTGCTGGTGGCATTTCCCCCCTTCCTCGGAAAGAGCATCGACTCGATGCTCAAGAAGGGGTTTTAGAAAAGGAGGGGGAAACAGCATGGGCAAGGCAGGTGCTCGTGCAAAGGACACAATCACAGCTAGAGGAAAAACAAAAGCACAGCAGCGGGGAAGCGCGACGGGTACAGTCTCAAGAAACAGAGAGGTTGCAAACAGTAGCGTAAGTAGAAAGATGAATAAAAAAATAATAATCACGAACGCGCAACATATGGCTTCATGCGCACAACGTGAACTACGTCAGGGCGAGGTTGTTGTCTACGCCGTGTTGGCGCCGCACTGTCTGGAACGACTTCGTAGTTCACGTCACTAATGCGGCGCAGCACTTTGTATGGGCCAAAATACCGGCTAATCAACTTTTCACAAAGGCCACGGCGGCGAACAGGGGTCCACACCCACACTTGGTCTCCGGGACTGTAGCGCACTTGCCGGTGACGGATGTTATAGCGCCGTGCATCTGCATGTTGCTGCTCACCGATGTGCAACCGCGCGAGCTGGCGGGCTTCCTCAGCGCGCTCAGCAAATTCTTCGGCGTCAGTCGTTAGGTGCTCGGTGTCGTGACACGGAAGCATAGCGTCCAGCATCGTCTGTACTTCGCGGCCGTAAACGAGGCGAAATGGTGCGAACCGTGTCGTTTCTTGTACGGCGGTATTATACGCGAAGGTCACGTAAGGCAAGATGCGATCCCATGTTTTGTGCTGGACGTCGATGTACATCGAGATCATATCTGTGATGGTTTTGTTTAATCGCTCCGTAAGTCCATTGGACTGCGGATGGTAAGCAGTCGTCTTGCGATGCCTGGTGTTGCTCAATTGAAAAATTTCGTCCATGAGCTGTGCCGTGAATGCCGTTCCTCTGTCTGTGATTACAGTGGATGGGGCACCATGACGCAATACAATGTGGCACATGAAGAACTGTGCTACCTCAGAAGCCGTGGCTCGTGGGAGCGCCTCCGTCTCGGCATAGCGGGTTAAATAGTCAGTGGCGACGATCACCCACTTGTTGCCGTCGGTTGACAGGGGAAAAGGCCCAAGGATGTCCAAGCCGACTTGGTCGAATGGCTTATGAGGTGGTTCGATGGGTTGCAATAACCCGGCGGGCTTCAGGGGTGGTGACTTTCGTCGCTGACATTCACGGCAGCCTTTAACATACTGTTTTACGCTTGCCGCAAGCCCGGGCCAGTAATACATCTCGCGCACTCTAGCAAGCGTTCGTGAGGAGCCGAGGTGGCCAGATGTAGGCTCGTCGTGGCAAGCGAAAAGAATATCGTCCCGCAAGTCTTTGGGAACTACTAGAAGGTAGGCTCGGTCATTCGGGCGGGAGTTCTTCTTGTAGAGCAAATTGTCTCGTAGACAGAAGGACGTCAAGACGCGACGTAGATGGCGTGGTATGGATGTGTGACGGCCCTCGAAGTGGTCGATGAGAGGTCGAATTTCAGCGTCGTCACGCTGCCATTTGACCAAGTCCGACGTAGTAAGGGCGCCCAGGAAGCCGTCGTCGTCCTCTGGCTGTCGACTGACAGATTCGGCGGGAGCACGCGACAACGTGTCGGCGTCTTCGTGCTTGCGGCCAGACTTATAAACTACAGTGACGTCAAATTCCTGTAGCCGCAAGCTCCATCGTGCCAGTCGGCCTGAAGGGTCGCGTATGTTCGCCAGCCAACATAGAGCATGGTGGTCTGTCACCACTTTAAAGGCACGGCCGTAGAGATAAGGGCGAAACTTCGTGATCGCCCAGACGACCGCGAGACACTCTTTTTCTGTGGTAGAGTAGTTCGCCTCGGCACGGGACAGCGAGCGGCTAGCATAAGCTATTACTCTTTCAAGGCCGTCTTGACGTTGGACGAGTACTGCGCCAAGGCCGATGTTACTGGCGTCAGTATGCACCTCGGTGTCAGCCTCTTCG
This sequence comes from Dermacentor silvarum, assembly GCF_013339745.2. Taxonomy (NCBI): domain Eukaryota; kingdom Metazoa; phylum Arthropoda; class Arachnida; order Ixodida; family Ixodidae; genus Dermacentor; species Dermacentor silvarum. Next base: position 81,273 of record NW_023606500.1, read on the forward strand.
TCAAAATGAGCCAGGACGGGTGCTGACTGCATGCGTTGTCGTAGTTCAGCGAAGGCCGCCTGTTGCTCATGCGTCCAGGCAAATGGCGTGTCATCCCTGGTAAGGCGAGTCAGGGGTTCCGCAATCTTCGAAAAGTTGTCGATGAAGCGGCGATAATACGCACACAAGCCCAGGAAGCGTCGGACGGCCTTCTTGTCGGCAGGAGGAGGAAAAGCTGCTACAGCGGCAAGTTTGTCGGGATCGGGTCGAACTCCTTTGGCGCTGACGACGTGTCCGAGAAACTTGAGCTCTTCATAACCGAAGTGACACTTTTCTGGTTTAAGCGTGAGATTAGCCGATCGGAGCGCTTCTAGCACATGCCGCAGGCGATGAAGATGTTGCTCAAATGTTTCAGAAAAGACAACTACGTCGTCAAGATACACAAGGCAAGTCTGCCACTTCAATCCAGCGAGGACAGTATCCATCATTCGCTGGAAGGTTGCTGGGGCAGAACACAAACCGAAAGGGAGCACTCGGAATTCGTAAAGGCCGTCGGGAGTCACAAAGGCAGTTTTCTCGCGGTCTCGTTCGTCGACCTCGATCTGCCAGTATCCACTTTTCAAATCGAGCGACGAAAAGTACTGGGCACGCCGCAGTCTATCCAACGAGTCGTCGATACGCGGCAGTGGGTACACGTCCTTTTTAGTTACGTTGTTGAGCTTCCGGTAGTCGACGCAAAAGCGTAGCGTTCCGTCTTTCTTTTTCACAAGAACGACCGGGGACGACCATGAGCTGTTAGAAGGTTCGATTACGCCATCTTCAAGCATCTCTTGTACTTGCGTACGAATCGCTTCACGTTCCTTTGCCGACACGCGGTAGGGCTGCTGGCGTATCGGGCGTGCGTCGTCGCAGGTGATGATCCTGTGCCTTGTAACTGAAGTCTGGCGTACCTTAGACGAGCTTGCGAAGCATTCCCTGAATTCAAGCAAGAGCTCGTGCAGTGCCGCCTGTTTGTCTGGAGATAACTCTGAATTAATGTCGACGTTGCCTAGTGACTTGTCAGCCATCCTCACTGGTTCAGGGGTAAAACATTCAGCAACGTGCTCTATTTCCTCGGCAAACGCTATCGAAGTACCGCGGAACAGGTGTCGATGCTCGTTACTGAAGTTGGTGACAAGCAACTGAGAACGGCCATCACTAAGCTGTAGCACACTTCTAGCAGCACAAACACCTTGCATCAGTAGATGCGATAAGTTACTTTCAGCGACCACTTCACCTTCGCGCATTCCACCGCACAACACTTCGACTAGGACACTGGTTCGCGGAGGAAGCGTAACACATTCGGTGGAGACACGAAGGGCGTCGTCTCGACGCTTGTGGTCGTACCCGTCGAGTGCTCGGTCTGCTGAGAAGGTGACTACACCTCCCCGTAGGTCAATAACAGCGCCGTATTCTTGGAGAAAATCAACCCCGAGAATGACGTCACGGGAGCATACGCGTAGGACAAGGCAGCTCGCCACGAATGTCGATCCTCGAATCCGAACTCTTGTCGTGCAGGTTCCCAGTGGAGTAACGACGTGACCGCCAGCCGTACGAATCTGCGAGCCATTCCAAGGGGTAATTACTTTCTTCAGCAACGTCGCCAGCTTCCCGCTTAAGATGGAATAGTCCGCACCGGTATCTACTAAAGCGCTAACCGCGTAACCGTCGATCACCACCGGTATGTCGAGCGAAAGCCGGTCATTCCGTTCATCTGCAGTTGACGTCGGATCGGTGTCCTCGCTCGTTCGCGTCGATCGGAGGTCTTCAGCGTGTCGACTGTCAGCGGCCTCGCCCCCAAAGGTCGCTGTGGTTAGTTTTCCCGGCGGGGACTTGGTGATCGTGTGCCGGAATATCGCTGGGGCGGTGGTGAAAATCGCCGTGGTGACGGCGAGCGGGACTGTCGCCCGGTAGACGGTGGCATGCGTTGTTGAGCAAGGTAATCTCTATCTCCCGAGGTCGTTGGCCAAGTCGGGGTGGCGGTGAGTAGGTGGAAAAGCCCCGCAACCCGAGACGTCGGTATGGGCACTGGCGGTACAAATGATCTGCCTCACCGCAGTGGAAGCACAGAGGTCGACGGTCCGGTGTGCGCCAAACATCCGACTTCCGAGGGGTCATGCGGCGATCGTCGGCGTAATATACCGGTGGCTCCTGCGGAACCGCAGCGGGAGGAGCAGCGGAAGGAAACGCTGGAGGCGCGCGTCGTTCTGCTATGTATGGTACTGGTTGTGCAGATGAAAGCGTAACCGGATGAGCCGCGTGAACTAACAGCGGGGTTGGTGCAGGGAGTCTCAGGGCTTCCGCGTAGGTCGCACGGCGATGGTCAGTAGGTGCAGGCGCGATGTAAGGAAGAGGACAGGTCGACCGGAGCGCTTGATGAACTTCATCTTTGACGACACTCTCAATAGAGCTCACCACCGCTTGTGACGTGCCGAAAGCCTTCTGTATTTCTTCGCGCACGACAGTGCGGATTAGTTCGCGAAGGTGGTCATCGTTGCTTCTGGTGGCCGTGAAAATATCGGTGGTGGATGTCACGTTCACTTGCCGCTCATAGAAATTCGATCGTTGCTGCAGCATCTTCTCCATACTTACAGCTTCAGATAAAAACTCGGCGACAGTCTTCGGAGGGCTCCGCACAAGACCAGCGAAGAGCTCTCCTTCACTCCTCGCATCAGGTGACGCAACTTCTTGTCCTCGGTCATTCCCGAGTCTGCTCGTCTGAAGAGGCGCGTCATATCTTCCACGAACGTGGTAACACTTTCGTTGGGAAGCTGAACGCGGACCTGGATTGCTCGTTCGGCTCGTTCGCGGCGATCAGCACTGGCGTAGGCATCTAGTAACTGACGGCGGAACTCAGGCCACGACGTCAGTTGCTGCTCACGGTTTTGGAACCATGTGAGCGCGCCGTCTTCCAGGCAAAAGTAGACACTTCGAAATTTATTTCTGTCGTCCCAGTCATTGTATTCGGCCACGCGCTCGAAGTCGGCCATCCAGTCTTCGACGTCTTCGAAAGCCTTGCCATGGAACGACTTTGGAACCCGTGGATTTTGAAGCGTGTACCGGTTCGTCACTGCGGCGCCTTCCATACCGGTTGAGATGGTCTGAAGCGCTGCGGGGTCTTCAGGAGGCAGTCCCCGGATCCTGCGGCTGGCCCGGTGGACCGGCGTATCGATTGGCACGGGGGTAGTGGTTCCACTGCCAGAAGGGGTCTGCGACATGGGCGAGGAATACCCAGCACCTCCACCACTTTGTCACGTGCCTTGTGAGAGAACTGGCGACGCGACGTTTATTGAGGGTAGCGGCTCCTGAAAAACACGGCGCTGGGGGCTGGCTATGGAGCGGGCGGAGAAGCACGCGCACTTCTTCCTTCTTGTCCGTGCCTGCCTCTTAGCACTGTACCCACTACTGCTCGTGGCAATATTGTTGGCCAATTTCGCTTCAGAGATAGCCTACACGAACAATTCTTGCTGTATGCTATGTCTTCAATACAAACTTCGCGCACGATGTACCTTAAGGTTCACAGTGAGCGAAGCTGGTTTCAAATTCTGACATTCGAAAGAAAAGTCATTCCAGCCAATAGGTAAGCAAACATAAAAAAATGTGAACAAATACATATTTTTCTACATTGAAATGAATAGATAGCTACTACTGACCTAGCTATTTACTCATTCCTTATGCAAAAGCTATTGCAGCAATAGCCTATGAATCCTCTCTGAAATTACCAACATATAACTCCTCATGATATAATAGTTATTGCTTAACGTGTGATTTTTTACATAAACTAACAAGCATTCATGACGCGTGATGATTTTTGTGCTTGCATTATATTGAGTGGAAAATCGTCTTGAAAACTACAATCTTTTATGCACTACAAATATCACTATTGATTCTACATATTCCTAAAATAGTTACCTTCAATCAGTAAAACATGAGAAGTTTATGTTCTGGTGATTAGCTGCCTTTTTCATTACGTAACTACAAGTACGTAATTATTTATCAGTAAGTATATTTGCTGTGTACGAACTAGCGAGCATACGCAATAAATATTCCTATAAAGTTACTTTCACGTTAAAATTCGCTTAGTGTTCGCGCTCTTGCAATACAAGAAGGCGAAAGACGATTTGCACATCCGTAAAGCATCACATTTCCGTTTTCTGACGTTCGCTCGTAATTATGAAATGAGACGTACGTACACAATGTTGCACTGTCAGCATTTCATTAATTTTGGTTTGTCTTGTTTTTTTTTGCAGCCGTATCTTTCTAGCGTACCGTTTACGTACACGCCGTACGTGTTAGCTTAGTGGCTTTGGTAGGTTGGACTGCTAAACTCGAAGAGGTGGGTTCGATTCCCGGCCACGGCGGCTTACATTTCGATGGAGGCGAAATGCATAAAACACCCGTGTACATAGATATAGGTGCACGTTAAAGAACCCCTGACGGTTGAAAGTACTGGCCCTCCAATACGGCGTTTCTCATAGCCAATGTATTGTAATTTTTGGATGTAAAACCCCAGAAATTATCATTACTATTATTACCCTTTACCTGTTCTCTCAGTTCTTCATGATATATGAGCAAGTTCGACACACTGAGATCGAGATTGGCATTCAACGCGGTCTTATCGTCACACCGACACCATCAGAGGGATTTCTGGCCGAAAAATGCGGGTTTGCACCACACGTGATATTGTTGTCGTTAATCGCAACGTGAATGCAAGTATGTCAAGTTACTAATGCCATGACCCATCAGTCATCTTAGTCACACATTTGTGCCTTTCCACGCTATACTTTGGAATATATACCAAGTGAACGAGCCGCGAGAGTCACGCGGTTTGTATTTATTTTTGGTACCGCGGCTCCACCGACGGACACATTACGCTTCCCAAGAGCCTGTTAAGGATTTCGCCTTAATAATAAAAACAAAAAACAGCAGAGCGTGGCAGGCAGTCTTATAGAACAAATCGAATGTATGATATAAAAGAAAGGGAACGATAGGGTGTAAAAGCGTTAGCATGAGCTAGCCATATCTTCCACTTTCTCCTGGTTGTCATCGCGATCTCCAGCTTATTTTCTTCTGCAGCACGTTCACGTTGCTCATTCCACGCATAACTAAATGAAGTAAGCGCGCGGAATGCGTTACTCAAACAGCCGCGTAAGCGCGGACCAAGCGAGCGAGAAGGAAATAGACAAAATACCCGTATTCACAGCCGGCAAACACGTTCTCTGTGCGGTGAGTCACTGCGGTATTACCATGCGGTGACGTGGTACTTAATATATCCCAAATTAACGCGATTTTGGCTACTATCAACCAAAATATCAGGCTCGTAGCAGACGCCCGCTGCATTGGCGCGGCTTCCGCAGCGGAGAAAGCTCACGATGATGATGACGATGATTTATTGGCATCCCCTTTGAAACGGGCGGCGACAAATAGTCACCTAGCCTGCTTGATTTAATCAGGTATACTATACATGTTCTTTATCTAGCATTTTTGTATACCTCTCATTATTTTTTCATTCTCAAAAATTTACCTTGTGCCGCTGCCTATGATTTTCAGAGATCAGGTCGTATCCATCTTTTCCCTGCTTTTTTTCCACCAGTACTCCAATCGTCTCTTGCTGTCTCTACGGCTGATCTGTTTATGTTTCCTTCCACTTTGAAACCAAGCGCTTCTGGGAGTTGCACGTTACCTACGGTTCTAGCTGGGTGGATCCCGTCGCATTCCATCAGGATGTGCTGAGTGGTTTCTGTATCTTTACTGCAGCATGCACATGTATCATCTAGTTCCGAATATTTGTTCCGATATGTTTTCATCCTTAGGCAACCGGCTCGAGCCTCAAATAGCAAGGCACTGCCCTTTGTGTTATCGTACAGACTTTCCCTTCTAATTTCTTTCTTCTCATTCTTGTAAATATCCATTGTCCTTTTTGTTTCCATTCTTTGCATCCAATTAAGGGTCTCTATTTCTCTTACTTTCTTTCTGATGACTCCTGGTTGTCTATTTGCAGTTTCGATTATCCTGTACTTGGTTGCCAACTTCCTTGACCTCTTCCTCCATTCTGTGTCTACGCTTTTCACGATGGATGGATGGATGGATGGATGGATGAGGCTGAACCCTTTAAACCGGGCGGTGGCATACGCCACCTAGCCATGACTATTAACATATTTTGTACTTTGTGGTGGGTGAAATTTCACCCCTACCTTGATTTTCTCCACCAATCAGATAACCTCAATCAGATACAGCAGCGCCGCGGCGCGGAAGTTCACACAAAAAGGTCCTCGCTCCTCCCGTGCATTCGCGCGGCGCTTTGGACACTCTCCCACATGGAGAGGCCCTGGAACTCTCCCCAGGAGAGGCCCTCCCCAGGAGATGCCCTGGCCAGGAGAGGCCTCTCTCTCCCCAGGAGAGGCCCTGGCCAGCATTAGAGTGTACTAGATAATGGTCGAGTGGGCCGAATGGCGCTCTCCCGCTGAGGCGCCGCGTGTGGAAAAATTTTGCGAGGGCGCTGCGAGCGAACTGGATCGGGGCGGAGACGCGCTCCGCGGCATATTCAACGCACTTTCGCTGCGGGCGCCGAGGCCGATTGCGCATAGTACGCTCTTAAAATAGTGCTCTATTTCAACTGCAAGTTTATGTTTACACCATCTTGCCAAACATATATATTTGAGGCATGGATTATACAGCGCGTCGTCTTCAGTTTTGCTGTCGTTGTCAAGCGCGTCGTCTGCTAGCGAGCGCGCGTTCGCTACGCGGACGCTGGCGGCGCCCAGTTTTTCTCGCAGAACGTCTTTGTAGTACATTTGTTTTTATGTTTTAGTTGCTTTGGTGCGCTCATGACTCTTCACGGCGGGTACCAAAGGTAGTTTCAGTCAAGTGAACCATTGTTTTTAACACTGTCTTCTAAAAGCAACTGGCATCTCTGCAACATGAAGCTACGTACGAAAATTTTATTATTGATAGCGTGTCATTTTACGCGCGCTTCTTGTCGGTGGATATTGATCAGGAACAATGATCGAAGAAAACAATATTAAAGTGAAATAAACCAGGTTTATTAGCTGCGTGGCGCGAAGAATGACCGATGTATTTCTACGTAATTAAATCAAAGGGTACATGGAGAATGGTACAAATGGTACAGTGAGGACTCCCGACCGTGCACGTTTGCATACGAAACACACGTATTAGTGAATACTGCACATAAAACTCTCATTCGCAGAAATATTATTCATAGCAGGCAATTAAAACTCTATATATACTATATATATATATATATATATATATATATATATATATATATATATATATATATTGCCACGCGCCTTCAAAGGGGGCTAACGACGTTTATTTATGAGCAGCTGGGCTCTGGAGAAAATGGCGGCGAGAGCTAACCATCGAGCGGGGCGGTTAGCACGCGCACTTCGTTCTTCTTGCGCCTCTGCGCTTGCCCTATTCCCACTACTACAGGTGACAATAATATATATATATATATATATATATATATATATATATATATATATGAAAGTGTTATTGATATGCTGTATACGACGCCGAACAGTCGTTTCCGTACGAATGTAACGCATAACCGCACTATTGCAGTCTCAAAGGTGAGAGACCGATGCAAGTGCGGACTGTTATTCCGAATGATTGTGCTGCCGGAGAGTTGTGGCTGTTGCGCAGAGGCGCAGTTCCTGAGAAAATTAACGCAGGAGTGTTAATAAGTCCGGCTAATAAGCTGCTAATAAGCCCTGCTAATAAGTGTAATAAGCTGTCATTCAATATAAATGCCCCGTTTTGGGGCAGCCTGTAAATCTGCCAACTTGATTCGGGCAAGGAAAACTTTTTTTTTTTGACAGTCTCACGTCTCACCATCTTTGCAACCCATTAAAACTGGGTGCCCCATGTGGTACCACACTTATCTCCTTGAACGAACGCAGCAGATCTACACATATCTGTACGTGTATGTGAGGTATGCCGTTTCTCTAATTGCTTCATTATTGTCGTTATGATAGTGCGTCGAATAACTGAAAGCAGCCGTTTATAATATACAAGCTGCTTAGTTGAGCGGACAGACATTTGGGAATGGCATTACATTTATGTATGAAATATAGTGTCACGTAGTAGTGACGCTGAAGAAAACAGTCGTAAAACTGTGTACGACGAAACTGGTTGTTTATTGGGCGAACCTGTGCCCACAAAAGCAAGGTACACTCAAAGCACAACGATAGCGACGAACACAGTCGGCGATCGTCGAAAATCTGATCAGCGGCAAAACGCGTCGGCTTTTATACCTAAGTCATCGAAGGTTCCAGAATAATCCCTGATGCCCGCGTGTCTTCCAGAAAGTTCTAGACAATTCGCGTCGGTCATACAATGAGATAACATAGGCGTCGGTGAAAACAGGCAACGGAAAGAAGCATCGATAACGTTCGAGAAACTTCCGATACATGCAGGCGCGTCCTGTGCCTAGCGATAACGTTTAACATTTGTTAGCCGGTGGAAAGCGGCCATCGGCGAAAGATAAACATGTATACGTGTCAATACCCTCCCCTTAAAAAACATCGTCCCGATGTTACAAACAAACGCGAAAGCGAAAACAAAACGACACGTAATAAAGAAAGAAAATAACTAAGTAACAAAGTACCTATAAGCTCGTCAGCGGGCGTAGAAAGGCTTAAGACGCACCACGTGGATGACTTCAGGTCGTGCCCGGCGCCCCTGTGATTGCGAAATACCGTCTGGCACGACCTCATAGTCCAGTGCGCCAATACGTCGGATTATCTTATATGGTCCGAAATAGCGACGCAAGAGTTTCTCGCTAAGTCCTCGTCGGCGTATCGGAGTCCAGACCCAAACACGGTCGCCGGGCTGGTAGTCGACGTAGCGTCGTCGTAGATTGTAGTGTCGGCTGTCGGTCCTCTGCTGGTTCTTGATGCGCAGGCGGGCGAGCTGTCGACCTTCTTCGGCACGCTGCAAATAAGTGGCAACGTCGAGATTTTCTTCGTCAGCGACGTCTGGTAGCATGGCGTCAAGCGTCGTTGCCGGGTTCCTTCCGTAGACCAGGTTGAATGGCGCCATGTGCGTCGTTTCTTGCACGGCCGTGTTGTATGCGAAGGTCACGTACGGAAGGATGGCATCCCACGTCTTGTGTTCGACGTCGACGTACATTGCCAGCATGTCGGCGATGGTCTTATTTAGGCGCTTGGTGAGGCCATTCGTCTGCGGGTGGTAGGCGGTGGTGCAGCGATGGCTTGTCTGGCTGTACCGCAGGATGGCTTGAGTTAGTTCTGCCGTAAAGGCCGTGCCTCTGTCGGTGATGAGGACTTCTGGGGCACCGTGACGCAGGAGGATGTTCTCAACGAAGAATCGGGCTACCTCGGCGGTAGCCGATTCATCACTGCCTTTGGGCAAGGCTTTTGTTTCGGCGTAGCGGGTGAGCTAGTCCGTAGCGACGACGATCCATTTATTCCCGGACGTCGACGTCGGAAAAGGCCCCAGTAAGTCCATCCCGATCTGCTGGAACGGTCGGCGAGGTGGCTCGATTGGCTGTAGAAGTCCGGCTGGCCTTGTCGGCGGTGTTTTGCGTCGCTGACAGTCTCGGCATGTTCTTACGTAATGGGCGACGTCGGCAGAGAGGCGAGGCCAGTAGTATTTTTCTTGTATCCTCGCGAGAGTGCGTGAAAAACCGAGATGTCCAGCCGTTGGGTCGCCATGGAGAGCTTGCAGAACCTCTGGACGCAATGCTGAGGGTACCACGATGAGGTAGTTGGCTCGGAGAGGCGAGAAGTTCTTCTTTAGGAGAATGTCGTTTTGCAAGAAAAACGACGCCAATCCTCGCCTGAACACCTTCGGCACAATGACGGTCTTGCCTTCCAGGTAGTCTACAAGGCTCCTTAGTTCCGGGTCGGCTCGTTGTTCGGCGAATTCGTCGGCACTGATGGGTCCCAAGAAAGTGTCGTCATCCTGGTCGTCTTGTGGCGGCGGTTCGACGGGGGCGGGAGACAAACAATCGGCCTCAGAGTGCTTTCACCCGGACTTGTAAACGACGGTGATGTCGAATGCTTGAAGTCTCAGGCTCCAGCGTGCGAGGCGACCTGAAGGATCCTTCAAGTTAGCTAGCCAACACAAGGCGTGGTGGTCGCTCACAACTTTAAAGGGCCTGCCATAGAGGTAGGGGCGAAACTTTGATGTAGCCCAGATGATGGCGAGGCACTCCTTTTCTGCTGTGGAATAATTTGCTTCCGCCTTCGATAGCGACCGGCTAGCGCAACTTACAACCCTTTCTAGTCCGTCAGTCCTCTGCACAAGCACGGCGCCGAGTCCTACGCTGCTTGCGTCGGTGTGGACTTCGGTATCGGCGTTTTCGTCGAAATGCGCAAGTATTGGCGGCGATTGCAGGCGTCGCTTCAGTTCTTCGAATGCTTCGACTTGCGGCGTCTCCCACTTGAACTCGACGTTGAGATACGTCAGTGGCTCAGCGATCCGTGAAAAATTCTTGACGAAGCGCCTGTAATAGGCGCACAGTCCAAGAAATCTACGCACTGCCTTCTTGTCAGCGGGTGGAGGAAAGTTGGAGATGGCCGCAGTTTTCTGAGGGTCGGGGCGCACTCCAGATTTGTTGATGACGTGACCCAAAAACAAGAGCTCCTCATATGCGAAGCGGCACTTTTCGGGCTTTAACGTGAGTCCGGAGGTTTTGATTGGTTGAAGAACTGTTTCAAGGCGCCGCAGGTATTCTTCGAAGCTTGAGGCAAACACAACGACGTCGTCCAAATAGACGAGGCAAGTCTGCCACTTCAAGCCTGCCAGTACTGTATCCGTGACGCGTTGAAAAGTCGCAGGTGCCGAGCAAAGACCAAACGGCATGACCTTGAACTCGAACAGTCCGTCTGGTGTTATAAAGGCAGTCTTCTCCCGGTCCCTCTCGTCGACTTCGATTTGCCAGTAGCCGGTTTTGAGGTCCATCGACGAAAAATACTTTGCGTTGTAGAGTCGATCCAAGGCGTCGTCAATCCGTGGGAGGGGGTATACGTCCTTCTTCGTGATCTTGTTGAGCCGACGATAATCGACGCAGAAACGTAGGGTTCCATGCTTCTTCTTCACTAACACCACGGGGGACGCCCACGGACTCTTGGACGGCTGGATGATGTCGTCGCGTAGCATTTCCTCGACTTGTTGCGTTCACGCGCCGAAACTCGGTACGGGCTCTGACGGAGTGGGCGGACATATTCGTCGGTTATAATGCGGTGCTTGGCGACAGGGGTTTGTCGAACTTTTGACGACGACGAGAAGCTGTCCTTGTATTGCAGGAGCAGAGCTTTTAGCTGTTCTAAAAGAGTTGACTGTTGGGCTAGTTGGTGTTTAGACATAGGAACCATTGTTAAAAGCGCAAAACCACACAACACCCCCTCCGCGCTCGCGCCAGGGCCCCGTAACGCCGCAGTTCCGTCGTCCACCGCCGCCGCCGCCAGCACGCCCGCCCGCCCGTCGCCCTGCGCAGCTACCAGCGGAAGACGGACATTTGGCGCGCCCCCGACCACCGCCCGCTCTGCTATCACTGCGGGGAAGCCGGCCATGTCTACCGCCGATGCCCATACCGCGAGATGGGCCTACGAGGGTGCGCCGTCAACGCGCCACGTCCACAGCTTGGCGAGCGACCACGTGACATCGCCGACTACCTTGCCGGAGCCCAGTGGCAACCACGACGACCCTCACGCTCGCCGTCACCAGGCCGCTACATCTCGCCGCATCGCCGCCTGTATGCCGGCCCAACCCGGGGCCGATCTCCCAGCCCATACCCGGGAAACTAAAAGCAGCAACCGATGGAGGTGCGGTTGCTACCGCACCTCCATCGTACAGCAGTACGACGCAATGCCGAAGATCCTCCGCCGCCGACGACGACGACGATTCGCGAATCATCACGACGAGATATCAGCACGCCGCCTAGCAACAGCCTTGACAACACATCGCCGCCGAACGAAGACCTTCCGACGCGACGTAGCAGCAGCAGAGCAAGCCGACGCAGCCGTGATCCGACGCCACGAATTAACCGCAACGCCAGACGCCGGTCTACCGATCTAGACGTGCTCATCGATAGTCATAACGTCACCGCTCTCGTCGACACTGGCGCTGACTATTCAGTTTTCAGTGGCGCGTTCGCCGCCAAGTTAAAGAAGGTGAAGACGGCCTGGCAAGGACCCGATATACGGACAGCGGGAGGTCACCTAATAACGCCGGCTGGAATCTGCACAGCGCGAGTCACGGTAAACAACCGCACTTACCCGGCGAGCTTCGTAATCCTGCCGCACTGCTCCAGGGACGTCATCCTAGGCATGGACTTTCTAAACCAACATGGTGCAGTCATCGACTTAAGGTCCAAGTCGATAACGCTTTCAACACACAAAGCGATACCGCCGGATACAAGCATCAGTTACCATGCCTTGACTGTGCTTGAAGAACAAGTCACCGTTCCGCCTCGCTCAAGCGTAATGATTTCCGTCGGTACCGAATGTCTGCAGACATGGAGGGCGTCATCGAGGGTGATCATCACTTACTGCTCGACCGTGAAATTTGCGTCGCTAGAGGCATAGATGACCTACGCGAAGGGAAAGCAAGAGTGATGCTCACGAACTTCAGCCACGAATATAAGCACATTAACAAAGGCCCCACGGTCGCCTACATCGACGAAATAGTACAAGCCAGCAGTGCTTTCGCCTTCACGGATTCCAGTGCACCTTCAACGACGACTGTAGTACCTGAACTAACTTTCGACGTCAATCAGAACCTTCCCAGGCATAGGAAAGAACAACTAAAAGCTCTGCTCCTGCAATACAAGGACTGCTTCTCGTCGTCGTCAAAAGTTCGCCAAACCCCTGTCGCCAAGCACCGCATTATAACCGACGAATATGTCCGCCCACTTCGTCAGAGCCCGTACCGAGTTTCGGCGCGCGAACGCGAGGCCATAAGGCAACAAGTCGACGAAATGCTACGCGACGACATCATCCAGCCGTCCAAGAGTCCGTGGGCGTCCCCCGTGGTGTTAGTGAAGAAGAAGGATGGAACCCTACGTTTCTGCGTCGATTATCGTCGCCTCAACAAGATCACGAAGAAGGACGTATACCCCCTCCCACGGATTGACGACGCCTTGGATCGACTCTACAACGCAAAGTATTTTTCGTCGATGGACCTCAAAACCGGCTACTGGCAAATCGAAGTCGACGAGAGGGACCGGGAGAAGACTGCCTTTATAACACCAGACGGACTGTTCGAGTTCAAGGTCATGCCGTTTGGTCTTTGCTCGGCACCTGCGACTTTCCAACGCGTCATGGATACAGTACTGGCAGGCTTGAAGTGGCAGACTTGCCTCGTGTATTTGGACGACGTCGTTGTGTTTGCCTCAAGCTTCGAAGAACACCTGCGGCGCCTTGAAACAGTTCTTCAAGCTATCAAGACCTCCGGACTCACGTTGAAGCCAGAAAAGTGCCGCTTCGCATACGAGGAGCTCTTGTTTTTGGGCCATGTCATCCACAAGTCTGGAGTGTGCCCTGACCCACAGAAAACGGCGGCCATCACTGACTTTCCTCCGCCCGCCGACAAGAAGGCAGTGCGTAGATTTCTTGGCCTGTGCGCCTATTACAGGCGCTTCGTCAAGGATTTTTCACGGATCGCCGAGCCACTGACGTACCTCACGAAGGTCGACGTCGAGTTCAAGTGGGAGACGCCGCAAATCGAAGCATTTGAAGAACTGAAGCGACGCCTACAATCGCCGCCCATCCTTGCGCATTTCGACGAAAACGCCGATACCGAAGTCCACACCGACGCAAGCAGCGTAGGACTCGGCGCCGTGCTTGTGCAGAGGACTGACGGACTAGAAAGGGTTGTAAGTTACGCTAGCCGGTCGCTATCGAAGGCGGAAGCAAATTATTCCACAACAGAAAAGGAGTGCCTCGCCATCATCTGGGCTACATCAAAGTTTCGCCCCTACCTCTATGGCAGGCCCTTCAAAGTTGTGAGCGACCACCACGCATTGTGTTGGCTAGCTAACTTGAAGGATCCTTCAGGTTGCCTCGCACGATGGAGTCTGAGAATTCAAGCATTCGACATCACCGTCGTTTACAAGTCCGGGCGAAAGCACTCTGACGCCGACTGCTTGTCTCGCGCCCCCGTCGAACCGCCGCCACAGGATGACCAGGATGACGACACTTTCTTGGGACCCATCAGTGCCGACGAATTCGCCGAACAACAGCGAGCCGACCCGGAACTAAGGAACGTTGTAGATTACCTGGAAGGCAAGACCGTCACTGTGCCGAAGGTGTTCAGGCGAGGATTGGCGTCGTTTTTCTTGCAAAACGACATTCTCCTAAAGAAGAACTTCTCGCCTCTCCGAGCCAACTACCTCCTCGTGGTACCCTCAGCATTGCGTCCAGAGGTTCTGCAAGCTCTCCATGACGACCCAACGGCTGGACACCTCGGTTTTTCCCGCACGCTCGCGAGGATACAAGAAAAATACTACTGGCCTCGCCTCTCTGCCGACGTCGCCCATTACGTAAGGACATGCCGAGACTGTCAGCGACGCAAAACACCGCGACAAGGCCAGCCGGACTTCTACAGCCGATCGAGCCACCTCGCCGACCGTTCCAGCAGATTGGGATGGACTTACTGGGGCCTTTTCCGACGTCGACGTCCGGGAATAAATGGATCGTCGTAGCTACGGACTACCTCACCCGCTACGCCGAAACAAAAGCCTTGCCCAAAGGCAGTGCTGCCGAGGTAGCCCGATTCTTCGTTGAGAACATCCTCCTGCGTCACGGTGCCCCAGAAGTCCTCATCACCGACAGAGGTACTGCCTTTACGGCAGAACTAACTCAAGCCATCCTGCGATACAGCCACACAAGCCATCGCCGGACCACCGCCTACCACCCGCAGACGAATGGCCTCACCGAGCGCCTAAACAAGACCATCGCCGACATGCTGTCAATGTACGTCGACGTCGAACACAAGACGTGGGATGCCATCCTTCCGTACGTGACCTTCGCATACAACACGGCCGTGCAAGAAACGACGCACATGGCGCCGTTCAACCTGGTCTACGGAAGGAACCCGGCAACGACGCTTGACGCCATGCTACCGGACGTCACCGACGAAGAAAATCTCGACGTTACCACCTATTTGCAGCGTGCCGAAGAAGGTCGACAGCTCGCCCGACTGCGCATCAAGAACCAGCAGAGGACCGACAGCCGACACTACAACCTTCGACGACGCTACGTCGAGTACCAGCCCGGTGACCGTGTTTGGGTCTGGACTCCGATACGCCGACGAGGACTTAGCGAGAAGCTGTTACGTCGCTATTTCGGACCATATAAGATCACCCGACGTATTGGCGCACTGGACTATGAGGTCGTGCCAGACGGCATTTCGCAATCACAGCGGCGCCGGGCACGACCTGAAGTCATCCACGTGGTGCGTCTTAAGCCTTTCTACGCCCGCTGACAAACTTAGGCACTTTGTTACTTTGTTATTGTTTTTGTTATTTTGTTTATTACGCATGGTTTCGTTTTCGCTTTCGTGTTTGTTTGTAGCATCGGGACGATGCTTTTTAAGGGGAGGGTATTGACACGTACACATGTTTATCTTTCACCGGTGGCCGCTTTCAACATTGGCTGACAAATGTTAAACGTTATCGCTCGGCGCAGGACGCGCCTGCATTGGAAGCTTCTCTGACCATATCAATGCTTCTATCCGTCGTCTGTGGTCACCGACGCCCATGTAATCTGATTGTATGAGCGACGCGAATTGTCTAGAACTTTCTGGAAGACACGCGGGCATCAGGGATTAATCTGGAACCTTCGATGACTCAGGTATAAAAGCCGACGCGTTTCGCCGCTGATCAGATTTCGACGATCGCCGACTGTGTTCGCCGCTATCGTTGTGCTTCAAGTGTAACTTGCTTTTGTGGGCACAGGTTCGCCCAATAAAGAATCAGTTTCGTCATTCCCAGTTTTACGACTGTTTGCTTCATCGTCACTACTACGTGACAATATCGTCAAATAATTGCAACGAACGCGAAGAGCACGCGCAACGCAAGGGAAACTAACCGCCGTGCGCGAGTGGCTGGCTACGGTAAAGGAGGCGTGACGTGTAAACCAAAATACAACAGCGAAAAAGAAAAACTTCCACACACAGGGGGTCGCAAACCTTATATACCAAGCATCGAAGCGCAAAAAAAAATAGTGCGTATTTTAAACATACACACGGCATATTAAATGTGATTGAATTAGGCAATTTGGGGCATGTTCCCGGCGCCATACATTTACGTCTTCGACCTTCGACGAGTTAACGGCTATTGGTTATAAAGATATGCAGATGGGACACCGATAAAAAAATCCTCATCAAGGCAAAGCACTTGGAAGCGCGCCGCGAGTAACACTTTATGAACGCAAGCGTAGCTGAGTCTCAGCTCGTGTGACACAATATGGCGGCGCCAGCGGGGTTGTCTCCACCCTGGACGGCGGCGCTGGGCATCGAGGCACCCTAAATCCAGTTCGATCGCAGCGCCGCCACAGTATTTTTCCACGTCGGGCGCCTCACTGCAAAGCATGCGCCGCCCCAGCCGCTCGTCCCACTCGACCATATTCTAGTACACTCTAGCCAGCATGAACGTATTGGATATAGAGAACTATCTAGATCACTATAGTATTGGAGAAGGTGTGGCGGAAGTCACGTGATGTTTTTCGCAAAGGAGCACTGGGATGTGTACCCCAAGTGTTAACGTTGCCATGACAACCGCGCTCCTGAAGCTTTCGCTGCTGCTCTCGGTCTCTGAAAAGTGAGATAAGATTTTTCCGCCGGTGTCTTTCCCGCAGCACCTTTTGTTCGGAAGAAAAGCTGACTTTGGAGTGTGGTGTGTACGCTTGAAAGTCGTGTTTTGGGTCTGTGAGTGTGAGTGTCCTCCAGCAAGAGAAACACTCAAGCAATCACGGCGTGGGTCTTCGTTGTCTTCTTCAACGTGAGACTTTGGGTAACAGCGCAAACAGACGACCACAAAAAGGGGAGACACGGACACACAGGCGCTGACTAACAACTGGTTTTATTGTGAAGGATAGGACACCTTATATATGCCAGAGTGAAGCAAGGGAAAGGGGAAAACATAACAAGGGTAACATCATGCCAACAACGCAAGCGCAAAAACGCCAACCAAGCGCAACAAGACGCAAACAATTATTTTTCTTTCTAATCTGAACCCCCGATAGCCGCATCCAGAAGATAAAATTCAGCGTCAAAGAGAGCAAGGGAAGGGGTGCTGAAGCACTTGCTACCGAACTTCCTGATGTGGTAGGCTTCCAAACTGATGCGCGCTGTCTTGTCACTACTCTTTCCTAGAATCGTCGTCTCCTTTAACCGGGCCACACAATCAGTGCACTTGCTAACGTGCGCAACTATATGTGCGTATTTGTCATCTCGTTTTTTCAGTTTTAGAGCGTGTTCCCCTAAACGGTCATTGACACAGCGACCAGTTTCGCCGACGTAAAACATCCCACAAGACATGGGAATGCAATACACCACTCCAGTGGAACATTTGACGAACGGCGGTTGGTGGTTCTTCTGGCATCCACGTTTACTGGTGTTGCAGATACGTGGGCACAACTTTCCCAGCTTGTTAGGGGCAGAAAAACATATTGGCACGCCGTGCCTACTTGCCACCTTCTTCAGATTGTGGGAGAGTTTATGGATGTAGGGGACCACCTCAGGTCTATGTGCCTTCCGGTGATCCTCCGCCGTTGTACTTCCCGTTCCACGCTTGAATTTTTGAAGGAGGGTTTCAGAAACAGCAGTCAAGACCGAGACGGGAAACCCTGCAGCCAAAAGACGGCTTACCTGATTATTAAAACTGAGCGTCATCTGATGTGGGCACGATTTCTGGAGAGCCGATTCCATACACATCACCGCTATTCCTCTCTTAATTGTCTTGGAATGTGCCGAGTCATAGGGCAGTAGCTCCTTCTTAGCCCGTGGGTAGTATCCCCAGCAAACGTGTCCATCACAGAACGTGATTTTAAGGTCTAAAAACTGTAAAATTGAAGAGTCCGGAAGTTCATGGGTGAAACGCAACCCACGTCCATGTTTGCTAAAAAAAGATAAAACTTCACCTACAGTAGAGGAGTAGGTGGAGGCAGGCTGCTTTTTTAAAAGCACTAAAAAATCGTCAACATACCTAAAAGTTTTTAAAACCAGCCCCCCATTAAACACATGTTCTAGTGTGTCGTCCACCTTGGCCAGAAAAATGTCACAAAGAATAGGGGCTACGCAAGACCCTATGCAGATGCCATCACGCTGCAAAAAAGGCTGATCGTCAAATACAATAAAAGTAGAATTCAAGTAAAACTGCAATAAAGACAGAAAATTATCAACGGACACGCCGGCGGTGTTCTGGAAGGATACGTCGCCGTTAGCTTCAATGCACTCTTTGACACACGCTAACAGTTGATTCTGCGGGACAGAATAAAACAAGTCCTGCACGTCAACAGAAAAACCAAAACCAACATGATCATTTCCCTCTAGAAACTGTGCTACTGCGGCTGAATTTTTGACCAGAAATGGGTCGTTCACAACAAGCGTCTTGAGTTTCTTTAACAAAAACTGGCTGACACACTTCTGCCACGATCCCTCTTCACTAACAATAGTCCTAAACGGAACTTCGGGCTTATGTGTCTTGGCTGTGAAAAAAACCCTCAAGCTGTTTCCCCTACTGTTGGAAATGTCCCTGGCAAGCCTGCCGAGATCTAACTGCTTACAAAACTGGACAAACTTCGTTTTAACGCGCACTTCACATTTCTTCACGGGGACAAAGTTCTTATTAACCGCCGCCAACGCTTTTTCATTGTAAAGTCCCTTGGGTAAAACGGCGAACCCCCCCTCTTTATCAGCTTGCGTAAGCATCAGGTTGTTGCGCTTGAAAAAAGATACCACGTCGTTCAACAAAATACTATGCTGCGAGTCCGTGGTTTTAGGAGCAAACTTTCGCAGGCAGTCAACACCTTCAAGAAGGCAGCGGTCCCGATTATCATCTGTAGCCTTATCGGCCACTTTTCGATTCATAGCAATGAGATCATGCGCGGGAACACCAGGTTGAACGCCGAATTTAGGTCCTTTCTGCAGAAGACGCATAATCTTCTCTGGTATGTGGACGTCCCCCATGACACTGACATTGCTTCCATGTTGCGCTAATTTCTTGTCTTCGGTACACCGGAGCAAGTCATTCAAGATGCACTTCCACCTGCACTCCGTGAGCTGTGCCGCTAGGCGCTTCAAAGATGCGAGCTTCTTAAGCGCGAGCCACTCAGGATGGTCCTTCAAACACAGAAGACGCAACCAGTCCTGAAAAAGCCGGACTTGACGCCAAAGTTCTGAGCGGCTTAATTTGCAAGGTCTATGTGCCTACCACATCAGGAAGTTCGGTAGCAAGTGCTTCAGCACCCCTTCCCTTGCTCTCTTTGACGCTGAATTTTATCTTCTGGATGCGGCTATCGGGGGTTCAGATTAGAAAGAAAAATAATTGTTTGCGTCTTGTTGCGCTTGGTTGGCGTTTTTGCGCTTGCGTTGTTGGCATGATGTTACCCTTGTTATGTTTTCCCCTTTCCCTTGCTTCACTCTGGCATATATAAGGTGTCCTATCCTTCACAATAAAACCAGTTGTTAGTCAGCGCCTGTGTGTCCGTGTCTCCCCTTTTTGTGGTCGTCTGTTTGCGCTGTTACCCAAAGTCTCAAGATGTACCAACTCGCCCAAAAAGAAGTATTGATGAAGTTCTTCAACGTGCCACGGGAAAACACAGGAGCGCGTCTGCTTCACTAAAACTGCTACAGAAGTTTTGTAGGCTTTGTTTTAATGCGCGTCAGGAGCACACACTTCCGGCGGCTCGTAACAATGCAAGTTCAAAGTTCGCGCCCATCTGCTCCGGCGAGCTGCAGAACCCCTGATTGGAGGCGCAAAGAGAAGTGGCACACCAACATGGCTGCACTTCCGGCTTCAAAAAAGTGACGTCAGGGCCTCTCCTGTTCCTCCATGCTCTCTACAGTGTACTAGAACAACTCTTCTAGTACACTGTGCCCAACCACAAGGAACGGATTTCCGACGGATTTTCGGCGTCGGCGCCGGCCGGCGGCACGCGACGGCGGCCGGCGGCGTGGAGAACAATGCGCCACCGGTCGGCGCCGCAAGACCGAGCAGGCTAAAGCCCCTATATTTATAAATATAGGGGCTTTAGAGCAGGCCAGACTGCAGCGTTGACGGCGGAAGTGGCGGTAGACGCAAGAGACAAACAAAATATAGCCTCCGAGATGGTACACCGTGCCATGTGAGTGAGCTCGGAGGCCATTTACAAAGCGAGCTTCCGGCGTTGTCGTCCGCGAGTGCCTGTGCCTCGTCTGCGTCCCAAACAGCCGATCGCACGCGCGTGCTCCGGCCATTGCAAGTGGTGCAGCTTTGTACGGTATCATAGATAATGATGTATACTCTTTCCAGTCAGGGACATGCAAGGAACGCTGAAGTGCCGTCCACGTTACCGGCACGCCAACTCGCCGTACGCCGTTCGCAGGTCGCCGTTTGACGGTGGTTTCGCTCGCGAGCGGCGAGATTTCCTTGCCGTAGACAGGATGGGACCGGGACCCATTTGTGCTGCAGCTGTAGAGCGAAGTGGCCAATCAGTGACCGAGGGGTGGTCACCCTGGCACCGACGGCAGTCTCACCGCCGCTGATCGTTCGGCGGCGCCGATATCGTCGCTAGGCCTTCTCCGGCTCACTCGAAAGCTTAAGCTGACGGTGCTTCGGAATGAATCACCGACGCTCACCAGCCGCGATATTTTCTCACCGTTGTTGTCGCTCTTCGCTATAATTATACACAAAGAAGAAAATGCGCTGATATTAGCGGCGCCGTCGGCTGTGATGCGGGCACAACCGAGCCGGTCGTCTGCCGCCGGTAGCCGTGCACTGTAGCTGAGCTCGACAAGTATCGGAGCTCTCGTTCGTGTTTAACGTTCGACAGCGGATATAGTTTTTCATACAATGTAGAATTTACGTGTCACGTTATCAAGCGGAAAGTATTTTTGCTAGGAACAGAAGCTGCTGGTGATGCTATCCATGCTATGCGACTGGTGCTACGTTTTTCAGCACAGACAACCAGCGTATACGTTTGCACTAGAGCTACGGACAATTTTTATGAAGTTTTAAAAGTACAAGAAGTCCTTGCTTAGTAAAAACAATTGTTCTGTTAACGCAACATTTTGCAAAACTGACCGGCTAAATTCGGGGCCAAGGATCTGGCCACATTGCGCCACGCTTGAAATACGTCGACGCCGAGAGTCTCTTGTGGTTGAGAGCCGTCAATGAGCGTCCACGCCGCGTGCCGCCGGCCGGCGCTGACGCCGAAAATCCGTCGGAAATCCGTTCCTTGTTGTTGGGCCTTCCATGGCACGGTGCACCATCTCGGAGGCTATACTTTGTTTGTCTCCTGCGTCTACCGCCACTTCCGCCGTCAGCGCTGCAGTCTGGCCTGCTCGATCTGCTTGATCAATGAGAAGATCAGAAGAAAGGGGAGCCAATGGTTGTCAGAAGTAAACAAAAAGGATAGAAAAGCAGCGAAGAAATTTTGGAAACATCTTAACTCCTTGAGTAATAAGACTAGCCTAGAGCAGAGGTTTATAGTTACAGCTCAAGGTGTTCGACTAGAGGGAGATGAGGCAATGGAACATATAAGAACAATGATGACAGAAAAATTTAAAGACCGAAACATAGCATGTGCTCAATCAGGTGAGGATGGACTAGTCAGTGCAGTGGCTCCACTGGCACAAAGCGAGTGGGAAAGGGCAGAGAAGAGGGTTCCTAGTAGCACGTCGACAGGTCCTGATGGCATCCCAATTATGTTGATAAAGACATTGGGCCCAAAATCTAAGAAAGCATTAAGAGAGGCAGTGAGCAAAATGATAATGGACGGTAAAGCCCCCGACGGGTGGAGACTGAGCAGGATGAGCATGATATATAAGGGAAAGGGGGACAAAGCCGACATAAACAACTACCATCCCATAACAGTGACGTCAGTGGTTTACAGGGTGGTGATGCAGATTATAAAGGACAGACTGCAGGCATGGGTGGAGAGCGAGGAGGTGCTGGGGGAACTACAAAATGGGTTCCGAAAACAAAGAAGGTTAGAAGATAATCTGTTCTCATTGACACAGTGTATTGAAATAGCAGAAAAGGAACACAGGCCCCTATGGCTTGCCTTTCTGGATATCAAGGGAGCCTATGACAGTGTAATCCAAAAGGATTTGTGGGACATACTGGGCACTCTAGAGGTGGAAGATGGAGTAAGAAATCTTTTAAAAGATATCTATAAAAGTAACAGGGTGCTTATAAAATGGGAAAACAAGGTATCTGGGCCTATAGAGATACAGCAGGGGCTTAGGCAGGGGTGCCCTCTGTCACCTCTGTTGTTCATGCTGTATTTACAAGGATTAGAGAAAAAATTAGAGAGGAGCGGACTTGGCTTCAACCTTTCCTATTTCAAGCAGGGAGAATGGATTAAACAGTCATTACCAGGACTGATGTATGCAGATGACATTGTACTTATGGCTGACAGCAAGGAAGACTTGCAGAGATTAATGGACATCTGTGGTAAAGAGGGAGATAGCTTAGGTTTGAAGTTTAGTAAAGAAAAATCGGCAGTCATGACTTTTAATGATAATCAGGGCAGCGAGCATAGAATACAGGAGGTTACGCTGGAGGTGGTGGATAAGTACAAATATCTTGGAGTGTGGATAAACAATGGGGCTGAGTACCTAACGGAACATGAAAAATATGTGACGGCTAAAGGTAGCAGAAATGCAGCTGTGATGAAAAATAGGGCACTGTGGAATTACAATAGGTACGAAGTGGTGAGAGGGATTTGGAAAGGGGTGATGGTCCCTAGTTTGACTTTCGGCAATGCGGTCCTGTGCATGAGATCAGAGGTTCGAGCAAGGTTGGAAGTTAAGCAGCGAGGGTTAGGTAGACTGGCTCTGGGAGCACACGGAAATACACCAAATCAGGGGGTACAGGGTGACATGGGATGGACGTCATTCGAGTGCAGGGAAGCCAGCAGCAAGATAGAATTTGAGGAGCGATTGAGAGAGATGGCAGAAAAGCGGTGGGCAAGGAGAGTTTTCAGTTATTTGTACATGAGGAATGTTGATACAAAATG
The DNA here is from genome assembly GCF_013339745.2 of Dermacentor silvarum. Taxonomy (NCBI): domain Eukaryota; kingdom Metazoa; phylum Arthropoda; class Arachnida; order Ixodida; family Ixodidae; genus Dermacentor; species Dermacentor silvarum. The sequence continues at coordinate 104,507 of NW_023606500.1, forward strand.
GAGGAAGCTGACCAGAAAACTGTCAATCAAATATTTGGACTGCAGGAGGGGTGCAGACCAGGAAACAGCGGTTAAGAAAAAGGTTAAGGAAACAGAGAGGGGTCTGTGGAAAGCAGGGATGCAGACGAAATCAGCACTGGGCACATACCGAACTTTCAAGCAAGAAATTGCCAAAGAAAATATCTACGATAATTCTAGGGGAAGCTCTTTGTTGTTTGAAGCCAGGACGGGAGTATTGCGGACTAAGATGTACCGAGTCAAGTACCAAGGTATAGACACGTTGTGCTGTGCGTGTGGAGAAGAAGAGGAAACGGCTGAGCACCTCATACTTTTCTGTAAGGGGCTTAACCCTACAGTGCAAGGCAACGGGGCTGATTTTTTCAAAGCATTGGGGTTTAGGGACAGTGAAGGCAAAATAGACTTTAAGCGGGTGGAAATAACCAAGCAGAGGTTATCTGATTGGTGGATAAAATTAAGGCAGGGGTGAAATTTCACCCACCACAAAGTACAAATTATGTTAATGGTCATGGCTAGGTGGCGTATGCCACCGCCCGATTTAAAGGGTTCAGCCTCATCCATCCATCCATCCATCCATCCATCCTCGGTCTTGCGGTAGAGTGACCTAGAATATGGGAGAGTGTCCAAAGCGCCGCGCGAATACATGGGAGGAGCGAGGACCTTTTTGTGTGAACTCCCGCGCCGCGGCGCTGCTGTACCGGACCCGTGGGCTTTCTCCGCTGCGGAAGCCGCGCCAAGGCGGCGGGCGTCTGCTACGAGCCTGATATTTTGGTTGCTATTAGCCAACATCGCAATAATTTGGGATATATTAAGTACCACGTCACCGCAACGTAATACCGCAGTGACTCACCGCACAGAGAACGCGTTTGCTGGCTGTGAATACGAGTATTTTGTATATTTCCTTCTAGCTCGCTTGGTCCGCGCTTACGCGGCTGTTTGAGTAACGCATTCCACGCGCTTACTTCATTTAGTTATGCGTGAATGAGCAACGTGAACGTGCTGCAGAAGAAAATAAGCTGGAAATCGCGATGACAACCAGGAGAACGTGGAAAATATGGTTAGCTCATGCTAACGCTTTTACACCCTATCGTTCCCTTTCTTTTATTTCGTGCATTCGGTTTGTTTTATAAGACTGCCTTCAGCGCTCTGTTGTTTCTTTATTAAGGCGAAATCCTTAACAGGCTCTTGGGAAGCGGAATGTGTCCGTCGGTGGGGCCGCGGTACCAAAAATAAATACAAACCACGTAACTCTCGCGTCTCGTTCACTTGGTATATATTCCAAAGTATAGCGTGGAAAGGCACAGATGCGTGACTAAGATGACTGATGGGTCATGGCATTAGTAACTTGACATACTTGCATTCACGTCGCGATTAACGACAACAATATCACGTGTGGTGCAAACCCGCTTTTTCGGCCAGAAATCCCTCTGATGGTGTGGGTGTGACGATAAGAACGTGTTGAATGCCAATCTCGATCCCAGCGTGTCGAACTTGCTCATATATCATGTAGAACTGAGAGCACAGGTAAAGGGTAATAATAGTAATGATAATTTCTGGGGTTTTACATCCATAAATCAAAATATGGCTATGAGAAACGCCGTATTGGAGGGCTCCGGTAATTTCGACCGCCTGGGGTTCTTTAACGTGCACATATATTTATGTACATGGGTGTTTTATGCATTTCACCTCCATCAAAATGTAAGCCGCCGTGGCCGCGAATCGAACCCGCGTCCTTGAGTTTAGCAGTCCAACCTACCAAAACCACTAAGCTACCACGGCGTGTAGGTAAAGGGTACGTGAGGAATTTACGCAGCAAAAAACAAGACAAACCAAAATAAATGAAACGCTAACAGTGCAACATTGTGTACGTACACCTCATTTCATAATTACGAGCGAACGTCAGAAAACAAACATGACGCTTTACGGATGTGCAACTCGTCTTTCGCCTTCCTGTGTTGCAAGAGCGCAAACACTATGAACGAATTTTAACATGAAAGTAACTTTAGGAATATTTATTGCGTATGCTCGCTGGTTCGTACACAGCAAATATACTTACTGATAAATATTTACATACTTGTAGTTACGTAATGAAAGAGGCAACTAATCACCAGAACATAAACTTCTCATGTTTTACTGATTGAAGGTAACTATTTTAGGGATATGTAGAATCAATAGCGATATTTGTAGTGCATCAAAGATTACAATATTCAAGACGATTTTCCACTCAATATAATGCAAGCACAAACATCATCACGCGCCATGAATGCTTGTTAGTTTATGTAAAAATCACACGTTAAGCAATAACTATTATATATCATGAGAAGCTATGTTGGTAATTTCAGAGAGGATTCACGTATTAATAAAACAAGGATATTGCTGCAATAACGTTTGCATAAGAAATGAGTGAATAACTAGGCCAGTAGTAGCTATCTATTGATTTCAAAGTAGAAAAATATATATTTGTTCACCTTTTTTTATGTTTATTAACCTATTGGCTGGAATGGCTTTTCTTTCGAATGTCTGAATTTGAAACCAGCTTCGCTCACGGTGAACCTTAAGGTACATCGTGCGCGAAGTTTGTATTGAAGAGTCAGCGTACAGCAAGAATTGTTCGTGTACGCTATTTATGAAGCGAAATAGGCCAACAATTGCGGCGTTAGGGCCGTCTCCGCTCCTTCTCTTGTTTCCCTTACACCTTCTCATGGCGCTCTGCTCATAATAAAGTATTGTCGAGGCTAAAGAAATAATGAATAAATACATATGCATATGGCTCTAAACCACTACTGACCGTGAGCGAAATGCGCGTAGTGGTGAGCGAAGCGGTCACTGCACGCACGTAAGTACTTCACTTGACTGCGCGAGTGCGGTCACTGCACGCACGTAAGTACTTCACTTGACTGCGCGAGTAATTTACTTTTTTCGTTACTCTTATTCTTGCAAGCATGATGCTATTGCCCGCGTACCTATGCGAACGTTTCTTTTTTACGTTCTTTCCTCGCACGAGCTCATTTAGCGTGTTTCTACGCACGCACAGTTACCGTAATACCGTTCCTGAACTCTAGCACCGCAGCTAGGCCGCGCTGATGAGTTTGATGCGTTAGTTTTTGCATTATCTTGCTGCCCAAGCACAAAGAAACGCTCAAAGATGCGTAAGCTCCATGCAGTGCCACACTGTTGAAGTTAAATAGAGTTTAAGTGCTTTGCGTGGAAAACCAACGCAAAAAACTACAGCGCGTAGCAGACGACCCTCGCTTCCCGCGCGCTTCGCGAGCGCGAAAAGCCCACGGATGGATGGATGGATGGATGAGGCTGAACCCTTTAAATCGGGCGGTGGCATACGTCACCTAGCCATGGCTATTAACATAATTTGTACTTTGTGGTGGGTGAAATTTCACCCCTGCCTTAATTTTATCCACCAATCAGATAACCTCTGTTTGGTTATTTCTACCCGCTTAAAGTCTATTTTGCCTTCACTGTCCCTAAACCCCAATGCTTTGAAAAAATCAGCCTCGTTGCCTTGCACTGTAGGGTTAAGCCCGGCCCTTACAGAAAAGTATGAGGTGTTCAGCCGTTTCCTCTTCTTCTCCACACGCACAGCACAACGTGTCTATACCTTGGTACTTGACTCGGTACATCTTAGTCCGCAATACTCCCGTCCTGGCTTCAAACAACAAAGAGCTTCCCCTAGAATTATCGTAGATATTTTCTTTGGCAATTTCTTGCTTGAAAGTTCGGTATGGGCCCAGTGCTGATTTCGTCTGCATCCCTGTTTTCCACAGACCCCTCTCTGTTTCCTTAACCTTTTTCTTAACCGCTGTTTCCTGGTTTGCACCCCTCCTGCAGTCCAAATATTTGATTGACAGTTTTCTGGTCAGCTTCCTCCATTTTGTATCAACATTCCTCATGTACAAATAACTGAAAACTCTCCTTGCCCACCGCTTTTCTGCCATCTCTCTCAATCGCTCCTCAAATTCTATCTTGCTGCTGGCTTCCCTGCACTCGAATGACGTCCATCCCATGTCACCCTGTACCCCCTGATTTGGTGTATTTCCGTGTGCTCCCAGAGCCAGTCTACCTACCCCTCGCTGCTTAACTTCCAACCTTGCTCGAACCTCTGATCTCATGCACAGGACCGCATTGCCGAAAGTCAAACTAGGGACCATCACCCCTTTCCAAATCCCTCTCACCACTTCGTACCTATTGTAATTCCACAGTGCTCTATTTTTCATCACAGCTGCATTTCTGCTGTGCAGCTCGGGTCCGGAGCAGCAGCGGCGCGGCGCGGCAGTTCACAGAAAAAGGCCCTCGCCGGAGCCGGCGCTTTGGACACTCTCCCATATTCTAGGTCACTCTACTTGCGGCGCCGACCGGCGGCGCATTGTTCTCCACGCCGCCGGCCGCCGTCGCGTGCCGCCGGCCGGCGCCGACGCCGAAAATCCGTCGGAAATCCGTTCTTTGTGGTTGGGCCTTTAATGCTCTCCCATATTCTAGGGCACTCTACCAGAACGCCTTGAAGACGCGGCTGGCTAGCACATGGCTAGCACCGTTCTGTCTGTCAGAATGATTCATTTCCTGCTAAGACAGCACGTAAAAATCTGATTTCGCTGACTTTGGAGTGTGGTGTCAGTGCCTCCTCTAGAGGAGGCACTGGTGGTGTGTAAGCTTGAAAGTTGTGTTTTGGGTCTGTGAGTGTGAGTGTCCTCCAGCAACAGAAACACTCAAGCACACAAAATTACATAAAAACATGTTTTGTTTAATTTTGACGACACAGCTATTGGATGCACAATTATATGAAACGTAAAAAGTATCAGCTGGCCGCTAAAGTTGGAGGGCAGACGATAAGATTATCGCTCGCTTTGGAACAACTTGTCGTCTGTTCTTGCTTTTCTTCACTTGATCCTGGATTGTAGGTGGTGAGTAAACTTTATTGAGAGATGTAATATGGGTGAATGAAAGCCTTTTATGGAGTTCAGTAGGTCGTGGTCCAAGCCAATCCAGAATGGGACAACATGGCGCACACCACTGGTAGTAGAAGCACGTGACGTGCCATTCCCGCACAGTAGCGCCGGCGCGGAGACATCCGTGCCATTGTAGCCGGTGTAAAACGAGCTTTCGCTGGCGATTTTAGCGATGGTGCACAGAGCAGTTTGCTTGCGTGCGCTACTAGCTGCGGCTGGTCGTTCCACTGGAGGTGCTGCCGGCTTCCAGCAACGGCTGCTCTGGAGCGCGCCGCGTCGCTTCAGCAGCACGGCGACTGCTCGGTTGCTGTTGGAAGGGGGGCAGCAACGGTGGCGTCCTGTATTGTGGGCTTTACGGCCCTACTCGACACAGCCGGAGTCCAAGGAACACACTATCATTAAGGTAAGGGCGTGGAGATGTTCTGCACGACACCATCGGGTTTGTTTACACCGGTATATAATGTCTATACCTGTACACAACCTCCTGCATTTATAAATTGCCTTCCTTGTCGCTCTGCAGTGCATGAGAGAAAATGGTACCACATTCCCAGTCATTTTAACCCGTTGCTGCTAGAGCATCTGGCCGTTGCTGTCGCTTAATGCCCGCTCTACATGACGTGCGATGAAAGATAGTTAACATCCCCAACCACGCCTTATACTACTACTTTGGGAGTGACCCCCGGTTTAGCGTCACTGAGCTGGCATTGAAAAAAATTGAGACTGCTTACATTTGGGAATGCAAAAGCATTGCAGTCTCTTTGGTGAAATGTTTTCAATTGATGGTTGCGGCATGCATTGAAGTTCTTTCTGCTGATTCAGTACGTGTTATCGTATACGTTGGCCACAGACCAGAAACATTCGGACCATTTTGCTGCAATATGATCAAGCTTATTTCAAGCTATGCGATCCTCTGTCTGATGTTAGGTCTGTCATAATTATGTCATCTTCATCGTTATCTTCACGTTTCAGCTGATGCTTCAGAGTCCATCACAGTAGACACATCACTGATGAAATCTGACCAGCACGCTCAGTTTATACACTCATGACGTGGCACCACCTCCCCATTGGTTGCGCTGTCACGTGCCCAATGACGCGCGCACTAGGCCACACCTTAGTCAGCCAGAACCATGGAGCCGTTGCGGCGTCAGGGAAACGTGCTCATCTCGCACCCCGGAGGTCTGGGGTGCGAGACGAGCATAATTTGAGTTAAGATCCCGTATCTATGCGATGGTGTACACGAGAAGGAGGAAATGATGGTGGCCCCTCTTGCTGGGAAAAGTAAAAACAGTCCGGCATGTTTTAGGAGAATATTCGCAACTTGATGACGCTGTTTAGTGCTGAGCGACTTGTTCACCATAGCTAGAATGGAGAAGTCCACAGCACGGCATGCGTTAACAAAATGGCATTCATCCGCAGAATCAGGGGCCTCTGTAAGAATGGCGAGTGACAGGACTTTATCATCATGGTAGGCGGCAAGTTTCAGGCCCTGTGGTAGTATTGCAGGTTCACTGGAACAGTTTACAGTCCATAAGCTAGTGCATCCATGAACAACTGACAGCATGCAATGCGGTATCAGCACATTCCTCTTGATGCAGCTCAGATGAATGGGCTCCACGCTAGCGTCAAACGAAGAAATGGCAGCTTCGTTTGTCTACATCGAAGAGGACGAGGACTACAGTCGTACAGACGGTCCCAAGGACAGCAGTCGAGCTGAAGGGTGAGCCAGGGAGAGCTCGGGTAGCTGTACACCATGGTCGAAGAACCAGTGCTTCCACATGCTTGGCTTCTGGACCGGGTGTCCAACAGGACAGGTTGTACCCATGCGCCAATCAATCAACCTTGTCAGCTTTCTTGGATGCCTACTTGGGTGTGTAGACCAGGTACCACCACTCTAGCCCTCACAGTACAGGTGTCCAGCCAAAGGGAAGGCCAAGGTGGTCCCCTAGCCAACGTGGGTCTTCATGTCAGCTGCGAGTACCAGCTGTCCTGGTAGGAGCAATTTTCTGGTGCAGGCCAAGTGGCAGTATCGGTTCCTCTGGACAGGACGTCCAGTGAGGAATAGCTGGCTGTTGAACTCTGAGCGTTGAGCACTGCTTGTGTCCAGGCGCGTAGCCAGGGGGGGGGGGGCTGATGGGGCTTCAGCCCCCCCGAAATTTTTTCGTGCGGGCATGCACCACCGACCAAAACTACCACCGACGCCGGCAATCATTCTGGATTTTGTCTACAATGTCTTTTTCACACTCGAAAAGACAATTCGGCACGAACATTGCGAACTCGGGGTGGATTTCGCGACAACGCCCTTGCACCTACAGTCACGTAACGAAAGGAGCCCCATCCGAGCACAAACTTTCAACGGCTTTTCGATAGCGAGCGGGCGCGTTGCGGCATCTCGCAGCGGCCGCGGAATATACAGAGCGCATGGATTTCATTTACGAAACTTTATGGGTATAAAGTTCTCATAAATTTTTGACGCGGAAGGTGCGCTGACATTTCCAAAGGCATTCTTTAAAAGATTTTCAATTCTAGAACTTTATGGGGTTAATGTTCTTATAAACTTGGGCCAACATGTGCATACTGGAACGCTCGTGTCCAAGCCATTCCATAAATGGAAGCGCGCGCTCGCAATCTCCCACACACACGAAAATACTAAATATCACCGTGACTGTCAGCTAGCAGCTGATAATTTTCTCCAAACATTTTCAGGAAGCGTGCAGAATGTGATTGATCAGCTGGACCAGGGCAGGCAAAGTAAAATATGAGAAAACAGAAGAACGTAAACGGCCTATTATTGATAATTTTTTTTTACGGGCGACAAGGTCTGGCTCTCCGTGGCCACAGGGACAGGGGCCCTATGGATTTAAGCAATGCCCCTGCTGAAAATACAGGCATTTTCAGAGTGCTTCTTCGCATGCGAGCTGATTGTGGAGATACATATCTGAAGAACCATTTGGAAAGTTGCCCCAGTAATGCCTCGTATTTAAGCCCAGACGCACAAAACCAAATTATAGAAATTTGTGGTGACATTACCAAAGAAAGCTTAGATTCAAAAGCAGGCTGCTTCTCCATACTTCCTGACGAAACGACGGACATCGCTGGAATCGAACAGCCTACTGTTTCTGCAAGGTACCTAAACAAGTATGCCAACGACATCAAGGGAGTGTTTTAGGTTTTAGCACCGGAATAGATGCCCATCTCTCATTGCGACAGCAGGTTCTACGTAAATGTGTAAATACTGCTGCAGCTTCTAGTCACCCTTCCAGTGGCCACTGCCAGCGCAGACAGAATATTTTTTTAACAAGAGTTTACTAAAAAACTACTTGCGCTCTACAATGTCTGTGGAACGCATGGTTAGGCTGGCGCTTCTATACAGCCACAGAGTCGTCGGCATCAACGTGACCGTTTTGCTCAACTTTCCCGCCGCGAGGAGTTTGTCCTTTAGATAGCGAAGAAGCAAAAATCAATGCAAGTAAAAAGCACTGTTCCTTCAGGTCCATAAGTTCTTAATTATGAAAACATATGACCGTTGATTAGCTTTTAAAACCGCAGAAATTTTCGCCGTTAATTCTAGCAGCTAGCATCATGATCATAATTATCACGCGAATACAAAAATTACGAGAATACCAATAACCAATTTTCACCGACCTTGCTCATCGAAAGCCCGGCCCACGTGGCGTTCACCAAAAACACACTCGGATATTGGGTACTTCAACTTGCCACATCATTTGTGGCCTTCGCTTGTCCTTTTCTTTCATTTTCAGCTACCTGCTTTTATTTCTTTTTTGAAACGAAGGAATACCCTCCTTTAATTTTGGGTGCAGAATAATTGTTGGCGTTGTGCACGCAGTTAAATTACACATTTTCGTACTGATTTATGCATTATTCCTCTATTATTCTACCCACATGGCGCTGTCGCGACCGCTGCATAGCCCAAGTACATATCACAATTTCTGCGATCATAATTATGTCCTTGCCTAGATCATCTGTCTTTCTGTGCCCATAGTTTACTATGTGTGACTGAGCAACATGTTTATTTGTCTTATTTGACGCATTATATACACTGACGTTTGCTTAAATACGTAGATTTATTGGAGATTCATACGTATTTTTAAATATCTTATTGCGAGGTTTTGTGTATACAAGCAGTGAACTTTGTTTCCAGCGACTCTTTTTTTGCCCTTTAACGAGTTGTATCTTCGCATTTGTATATTCCATTCTATCTTCGCAATTTCTAATATGTATTTTGCAGAACTCCCACTTTTTATTTGTACTCACTGCTGCGAGTATTATCTCGGTGTAATTACAATACACGACGAGTTACAGCTGCTCCTGCGCAATCGATTGCAACGAGGGATAGCATCATTGAGGTTTCTTCCTGGCCGTTGCATATGTAGAAAAATGTAAACAAGGTTATTGAATGACAAAGATTCATCAAAATATTTGTCCTCAACTTATTCATTTCATGGCCTTACGTTTTTCATATAAGCTGCATGCACCCAGGCCGCCGCCGGAAGCCAACTGATTCCGGCCGACGTCTAGAGGGGAGGTAGACGGTGAAAGGGGGAGCTGAGTCTCACCCCGATCACCCATACTCTCTGACGGGTGCAAATAAAGTGCTTTCTCTCTCTCTCTGCACTGCTTTGCTGGTTTCGAACTGATATTGACCCTTTTCGCGGCAATCGTGTGGGCGCTGCCATATATGATCACGTGATGACGCGTCCATTGCTTGCCTCAACTGCCTCCGTTGCCTCCTTGTTTACAATGGAAGTGTATGACGCCCGCGCGGCTTAGAAAACCTCTGTTTTCGGAGATATCATAGACAGTGACTAGATGGACGACCCGAAGCTTTCATCACAGCTTCAGAGAGCATGCAAAAGCGCTTTCTGAGCTGATTAAGCTATGTCCAAATGGCATAAGCAGCGTATATGGTGCTTGTTCTAAAAGCGGGGCTAAATATGTATTCCAAGCTGTCCGATTATGAATTCAGTCAGGATTAGTGTGTTTTGCTCTTTGTTCTTTATTTGGCAAATATTTTGAAGCAGTGGCTTGTCAGTTTCTGACTCAGTGAAGTTCCTCGGTGCGGCCACTTTCTGATTATTTTCTGCCTAATCATTCGCGGGTGTGCTCAGTTCCGAATCCGATAGATTTGCTCTTGCAGCGCACAAGGCTTGAAACGTCGCTGTTTTGTACATTGTAATACCTTGTAGCAAATATATATTACAGCTAGTAACTTGCTTACTCTTGTGGACCATCACGAAACATTCAGCTTCGACCATTGGTGCGCCATAGGTGTATTCCGTCCTTTATTGTGTGTATACAGTGCGCATATATTCAAGTGTGAGTCCATTCACTTATTCTTGATACGTCGGCGATAGAGTGGGCGTAAGTTTTCCTGCCATTTGGACAGATGTGTATAGATAACGTGCGCGAAACTTACTATGACAGGAAGCGGCGCTACTCCCTTTGTCATTGTTTGAGTGGTACTCATTCTTGCCGACGTTCTGGGGATGAAGCCCTTTCTTTGAAGGTTAGCGATACAAGGCTGCGGATGAGCAAATTTCTGTATCCTCTAGGAAAGCCGTACATGTAACACGGTAACACGTTCGGACAGTTGCAGCAGCGGTCCGCGAACTTCACCACACAGATTCATTCTATTCCTTAACATGCCAGTCACTATTTTTGCAGCCAACTATACAGCACACGTCTTCAATCCACATTATTCAATCTAGCATGATTGGAGCACAGTGTGTTAGCGAAAACTCAGTTGCATTTCCGACAGCTGATCGCACAGAAGCAAGGTAGAAACGGTAATGGTTTCGTATTCGTGCACGGTCGCTGAGGAGAGGTATGGTGCGCCGCCGTGAGTGCTATCTCGTTTCTCTAAAACAAACTGCTCCGCGAAAAGGGTCAATAGTTCTAAAGTTCATGTGATGTTTTCTTTACTTATTAATTAGACAAAAAAAAACGCGGAAGCTTTGATATCAATTATTTCTGCCACAATTTTTGGGGCATACGAATTTATTATTTTATGACAACATACATATTTTAATGTACAGTGCATAGCGTTCAATAATTCGTTTGCAGCATCTAATATACAATGAAATTGGCAATGCAGTTATTATTCATGCATTTGATCCCTCGACAAATTCTATAAGGAGGAGGCTGCGCTGCAACCTGAGCCCCCCCCCCCCCCGAACAAAATTTCTGGCTACGCCACTGCTTGTGTCATAAGCCACCATTTTCCTCTTCGCCACTGCACTGCACACCCTCTTGTTTGTCCTTGCTGCGTCAGGGTGCACACAGGTCCTTGAAATCCTTGAAAACCCTTGAAGTTGAAAGTTCCGTTTTCAAGGTCTTGAAAGTCCTGGAATTTCTTTTCCGTCCTTGAGAACCCGTAGTGGTTTTTCACGGGGTCCAATAGTGCGACTCGCATTATATGGTGGTTGAGGGTGGTCCCGGCAAACTTTATTGCTTTCTGCAACGCCGGGACCGTGAAGTCAAAGTTCCTGCGCGAGAAAGAGGCGAGTGCGCGTCCGTTGCGAAATTTTTTTCTCCCTCTGGCTTGCTTCGACTTTGGGGTTGGCCAAAAGCCATAAGTTGCTGGCCACAATGAGGCTAGAGTGTCTCGACCTCCTCGGAAAAAATGCAAGTTGTGCTATCATGCTTATTTGTAATGAAAAAGCAGTTACATGACTCTTAACAGTTGAATTTGGTAGTATTTTACTTTTTTTAGGGGGTTCGCCTTGGGCTGGATTTATTGGCAACCCACTAAAGACAGGTACAGCCTCATAGCCTGAGCGTTGTCTGCTGGCCACATTGTGCTGTGTTTATCTGTGCATGCTCACTCTGGTGCCTTCGATGCTTTGTTTGCTTTTTCTCTCGTTTTGGTTGTGGTGCGCATAGTTCAGGAGAATGCCTGGGAAATGTAAATTCAAAAGCGGGGGCTCGGCAACGACGATTACAAACTTTGGGTTGTGCGGGATACATCAGACCCCCACCGCGCGAAATGCACATCCTGCAGAAAAACCTTCGACATCGCTTCTATAGGCTCCCAGAAGCTGCGTGAAAAGTGCAAGGAACTGTGGCAGCTGAAAACTCTATACAGAACCACCTGGCACCAAGCACAAGCGAGCGGTCCACTGGGTTGGCTCCATCGCAGGCGACTCATCTAAACAGGACCTGCAATTCACACGAGGTGGTTACCAATGCTGAAATTCTGTGGACAATGAAAGTGATTACCTCCCACTACTCGTACAGATAATCCGCACAAACCGGCGACTTGTTGAAGCGGATGTTTCCCGACAGTAATGTGGCTAAATCGTTTTCCTGTGGAGAAAAAAAATGGGCGTATGTTGCGTGCCATGGGCTCAGGCCATTTTTTTTTTTGGCGTCCTTGCAACAAGAGGTACAGAAGTCTGACTATTACATCGTGCTTTTTGACAAGTCAGCGAATCCCCGCAGGGGCGTCTGCGTAAGCAGGCGTTTGGTGTGTTGCGACACCACGTACCCGAGCACATGAGGGTCGGACCCTCCCGCGTCTAACCGTGCGCGGCTTAGCCGTGTCCGGGGAAAAGGGGATCCTGGGGGTTGAGCCGAAGCCGGGTGTTTGGACCTTTATGGCCCCTCGGCAGAGGCAACACACTCCTTTGGCCTCTGCTTCACGTAGACGGCACCCCCGGACTGACCCACCCGGGGGAAATCGGTGGTCGCCTTTTCCTATCCCCCTCTCTGCCCTTTTTCTTTCCTATCTCCTTTCTTTACTGTCCTGTCTCCTATTCTCTTCTGTTACTTCCACGTTTTCATAGGCGGCTCGGGTTAACCTTGTGTATGTGCCCTCTCTTGGGTATCTTATATTGGGTTATAGCAGCAATGCACGGCTGGCGTCTGCAGCCTTACACCTTAAGTGCTGCAGCGTCCCCTAGTTGGGCTCCGTGGTGGGTGGCCGCCATTGCCGCCGAAATAAACCGAACTAATATGGGAACACCTGCATTTCCCCGTCTACTTGATCGTCACCCTCACAAGAGGGGGCGCACCGATGAAATATTAAACCTATTCAGACCGAAAGAAATTTTTCCCCGATACCAAGTTGTGCACAGTGAGAAAACTGAAAAACCAGCTCGAACCGTATCCCCTTTTCTTGTTGCGAAAGGCTTGACTGACGCCCTTGGCCCAGGTTACAAGGTCACCAAAATGGCGAGCGGGGACCTCCTGCTTGAGATCCGTGACAAAGCGCAGCACAATAAATTGAACAACCTTGTGGCATTTGGAGACATACCTGTTACCGTCTCACCTCATTGGTCTATGAACACAGCACGTGGAGTAGTGTCTGATGCAGATCTAATCGACTTGTCCGAAACCGAACTATTGGAAGGCTGGAAAGAACAAAACGTAACAAACGTACAGCGCATCATTATCAGAAGAGAAAATAAGGAAATTCCCACTAAACACCTGATCCTGACTTTTGCCACTTGCGATCTGCCAGAAACCATAGAAACCGGATACACAAAGTTAGCTGTCAGGCCATACATCCCCAATCCCAGAAGATGCTTCCAATGTCAAAGATTTGGCCACGGCTCGCAGAGCTGCCGTGGTAGACTAACATGTGCGAAATGTGGAACGCAAGGTCATTCCTCAGACAACTGTGAAGCGGCACCTCACTGTGTAAACTGTGATGGTGAGCATCCAGCTTACTCCCGGTCTTGTCCGAATTGGAAAAAAGAAAAAGAAATTATCACTCTCAAAGTTCGTGAGAACATCTCCTTCAAGGAAGCACGTAAAAGGTGCTTGCCATTCCACAGCACAACATATGCCGAGGCGACGCGTCAGGGGGCAACGTCGCACCCCGGCTTCCGCCACCTGCCCGGCCCGCGCGCAGCGAGCCGCCGGCTGTGGCAGCCGCCCCTATGGTGGGAGCAGCCAAGGCTGCCTTGCCATCACCGAACTTGGCCACACCAGTGGCCCCTGCTAGCTCTGGCAGCAGCCAGGATAGCACGGAGGCTAAGGAGGTACCGTCAACCTCCGCACTGGTACCGTCAACCTCCGCACCACAAAGGCTTCGTCTTCCGAGGCGAAGCCAAACCGACGCACACATCGCTCGTTAGAGCGAGTGTCCAACGCCTCGCAAGAGGCAATGGACACAACTTCTCAGACGGCACATGGAGTGCCTAGGGAGCGGCGACTCTCCCAAGAACGCTCCAAAAAAGACAAGACACCAGTTACAGCGCCTGTAAAAGGCTCTGTAAAATAGGCTGTACACACCCCTTGAAACACACAGCACCTTTTATTTTCCTCCAACATGAATAAAATAATGCAGTGGAATGTTAGGGGATTAATCCACAACCTAGACGATATCCAAGAACTTCTCAGTAAATTTAATCCAAAGGTGCTGTGTGTTCAAGAAACACATCTAAACTCCAGAAACACCAACTTCCTACGTCAGAATATTGTTTTCCGAAAAGATCGCGAGGATTCTGCCGCATCATCTGGTGGTGTGGCCATCATACTCGACAGAAGTGTAGCCTGTCAGCAACTTCCACTTAATACGGCACTTGAGGCGGTAGCCGTTCGTGCTGTACTTCTGGGTAAACTCGTTACTATTTGCTCGCTCTACATACCCCCACATTATCCTTTACACAAACATGAATTTCAGTCACTAATAGATGAATTACCAGAACCTTACCTAGTTCTTGGCGATTTCAATGCACACAGCAGCTTGTGGGGCGACACGCGTATCGATGCGCGAGGACGCCTAATCGAACAATTTCTTTTCTCCTCTGGTGCGTGTCTCCTGAATAAGAAGGAACCCACCTACTACAATCTCGCAAACAAAACGTTTTCTTCCATTGATCTCAGTGTAGCTTCCCCGTCTATATTTGCTGAACTTAAATGGGAAGTTATAAAAAATCCTTACGGGAGTGACCACTTCCCGATACTGCTGAGATCACCACTACAAAACGAACCTCCACCACAGGCACCCCGCTGGAAGTTGGATATGGCAGATTGGGAGAAATTCCAAAGTCTTACAAGTAGTATCTCGTGGTCTGAAATATCTTCGCTGGGAATTGATGCTGCTGTCGAGTATTTTACATGTTTTATCATTGATGCCGCTTCTGAATGTATACCTGAAATAAGTGGTGAGACATGCAAACGCCGTCTCCCATGGTGGAACGAGGAATGTCGGAACGCTCGTAGGAAACAGAACAAAGCGTGGGGGTTGCTACGCGACTCCCCAACTGCGGAGAATCTTGTCAATTTTAAGAAGATAAAATCGCAGGGGAGAAGAACACGTTGACAGGCCAGGAGAGAGAGTTGGGAGAAGTTTTTATCAGGCATCAACTCGTATACAGACGAGGGCAGAGTCTGGAAGAAAGTTAATAAGATAAAAGGGCTACAAACTTATTCACTCCCGTTGGTAAACACACAAGGCGACAGTCTGGAAGACCAAGCTAACTGCCTGGGAGCACATTTTGAACATGTGGCAAGCTCATCCCATTATTCGCCAACATTTAAAAGACACAAGGCTACCATAGAAAAACAGAAAATAGAAAGAAAATGCACCGGAGACGAGGCATACAACCAGCCATTCTGCATCGCTGAGCTCTATGCGTCGCTTAGTTGTTGCAACAAGTCTGCCCCAGGCACTGATCGCATAGTTTATCAAATGCTAAAACACCTTCCCCATGAAACAAAGAAAACTCTCCTCTGCCTTTACAATGCTATATGGTCCTCCGGCAAGATCCCCGCCGCCTGGAAAGAGGCCATTGTCGTCCCTATACTGAAGCAGGGCAAGGACCCATCGTCTGTTTCGAGTTACCGGCCTATAGCACTAACAAGCTGTCTCTGCAAACTGTTCGAAAAATTGATAAACCGCCGACTAATACATTTCCTCGAATCAAACAAACTGCTTGACCCGTACCAATGCGGGTTTCGAGAGGGTCGATCCACCGCCGACCACTTGATACGTATTGAAACGCAAATTCGTGAAGCTTTTGTCCATAAGCAGTTCTTTCTGTCTGTATTCCTTGATATGGAAAAAGCCTACGACACCACGTGGCGGTTTGGAATACTAAGAGACCTCTCACACGTTGGTATACGTGGTAACATGTTAAATGTCATAGAAAGTTATTTATCTAATCGCACATTCCGTGTTCGTGTGGGAAATGCTGTATCAAGACCATTTGTGCAGGAAACTGGAGTGCCACAGGGCGGGGTGCTGAGTTGCACTCTCTTTATCGTAAAAATGAGTTCTTTGCGTCTGTATATCCCAAGAAACATGTTTTACTCTGCATACGTGGATGATGTACAGTTAGGTTTCGCCTCGTGCAATCTTGCAGTCTGTGAGCGGCAGATTCAACTTGGTCTGAACAAAGTGTCTAAGTGGGCAGACGAGAATGGATTTAGCCTTAACCCACAAAAGACCACCTGCGTCCTGTTCTCCAGGAAGAGGGGTCTGCACCCCGATCCTGACATTGAGTTGCAGGGACAACGTGTGGCCGTAAAAACAGAACACAAATTTTTAGGTGTGATTCTAGATACGAAACTTACATTTGTGGCACACATACAGTATATAAGGAACAAGTGCATGAAAACAATGAATATTCTAAAAGTGTTGTCACGCACCGTTTGGGGTAGTGACACAAAGTGCCTTTTAAATCTGTATAAGAGCCTCATACTCACACGACTAGATTACGGCGCCATAGTGTACCATTCCGCTACGCCAAGCGCCCTAAAGATGCTGGATCCTGTACACCATCTAGGCATCCGCCTAGCCACTGGTGCCTTCAGGACAAGTCCTGTGTCAAGCTTGTACGTAGAAGCGGACGTGTGGTCGCTTGACATGCAACGTTCATACTTAAGCCTTACCTATTTCCTGAAAGTAAATTCGAACTCGGAACATCCGTCCTTCTCAATCATAAATGATATGACCAGTGCCACACTCTTTAATAACCGGCCGACAGTAAGAGAACCCTTCTCACTACGTATAAGAAAAATTAGCGCAGAAATGGATATCCCACTACTTGAAAATAATTTGATGGCCCCAGCAAATCCAGTGCCACCGTGGCAGTGGCAACTCATAGAGTGTGATACTTCGTTTGTAGAGGTCACAAAAGACGCTCCAGAGGTACATATCCAGATGCATTTTCTAGAAATCCAGTTCAAGTACTCGTCCTGCACTCAGTTTTACACTGACGCTTCCAAGTCACATGCAGGAGTTTCTTATGCAGTAGTCGGCCCATCGTTCTCCGAGTCCGATGTACTGCACCCGGAAACAAGCATTTTTACGGCTGAAGCCTATGCACTTTTATCAGCCGTGAAGAATATAGGCAAGTCAAAACTCAAACGATCAATAATATTTACAGACTCCCTAAGCGTTGTGAAAGCTATCATGACTCTACATAGACACAAAAACCCTGTACTCATTGAACTGTATTCTGCTCTGTGCAAAGCATACATGTCTAACCAGCATATTATTTTGTGCTGGGTGCCTGGCCATAGAGGCATCGAGGGCAATGTTCTGGCTGATCAAATGGCCTCATCAACTACATCGCGAGCCCTTAACCCTACCGCTTCTATCCCTGCCGCAGACCTCAAGCCCTACTTGAGAAAGAAACTTCGAAGCCATTGGCAGCGCTTGTGGGATGCCGAAACCAACAATAAGCTCCACTTAGTTAAGCCACAGATAGGTCCCTGGCATCCCGTTACGAAAATACGAAGAACTAATGTCCTATTCTCTCGTTTGAGAATAGGACATACATACGGCACCCACAATTTTCTTTTAACTGGAAATGACCCACCAACCTGTGGTAGATGTGGAGAGAGGCTTACCGTGCTTCACGCCCTCGTGGAGTGCAGAGAAGCCGAAACAGAGAGAAAAAGGCACTTTCCTCTAGCGTACCGGTACTGTCTCCCTCTCCATCCCGCTATGTTTCTGGGTGACAAACCCCTCTTTAACACCAAAGCTGTCCTGGGCTTTCTTAGCGATGTTATATTGCATGTTATTTGCCCAATAGTTTCATAGCGCATCCTCTCTCCAGAGGATGCCGCTGCGATAGTAGTTTTGTATAGCACGAGTCTCCAGGCCCTTGCATTTCAAAGGGCCTGTCAAGGCAGTAGTGCTGTTTGAAAAGACTTATCAGTGATAAATTTTCATTTATCATGATTATCTTGCAAATTGTTCTTTCGTCTCATAGTGCACCTCATTAGCCATTGCCATAATTTTATTACATATATATTTTACGCATTTTACAGCGATTGTTTTTAGGCCCTTTTACAGCCACGACACATCTATCTTTCGCAATTCATTGCTCCATTGTCAACCTATTAACACTGGCCTGGCGCTCTTTGGCCATACCTGGCCCTTGCGCCATTAAACACCATTCATCACCATCACGAGTCAGCGAATAACTTCCTGAAAGAGAAGCAAATGGACGTGCATGTGCACAATTGGGACTCGTCACACAACATCGCCACCAGTATTACACATCCGCTTTTATTGGGCATTCCACGGCAGGGGACATTCAGAAAATACTTCTAAGGGCTTTGGAGCCTTTGCCATTCGGCAAGGTTCTCGATCTCGATGGATGGGCCGAACGTTAACCTCAAGTTCTTTAGAAATATGCAAGTGCACTTGCAGGAAAACCATCAGGTCCAATGTGTTGACTTGTGGCCTTCATACCATCCCCAATGCCTACAAGGGGTAGGAGCCAGCAAGTGGGGCATTGCTGTCAAGCTTGAGTGCACTCTTCCGAGACTTACCACCACGAAGGGAAGATTTTTCAACTGTGACTAACCAGGAAACATTTCCACTACAGTTTGTGTCTCATCGATGGGTGGAAAACACAATTGTCATTGAAAGAGCTTTGCTTCTTTGGAATGACATAAAGAAATATGTGGAGTCTGCAAGGAGTAAGCAGGTGAGCTTACCAAAGTGTTAATCGTTTGAAAATGTGTACAGCTTTTGTCGTGATTCCTTGACGCTGGCAAAACTGAACTTCGCTCTCAGTGTTGCTTCCATTCTTCAGCCATTCTTGAAAGACTACCAGTCCGACAAGCTAATGATCTTTCTTGCTAGAGACCTTGAGAGTGTTGTGCGGAAGCTCCTTGTGAAATTCATGAAGGCTTCAGTGTTGTCTTCATTTACAGGGATTGGTGGTTTGCTGAGGGTAGACATTGATAACCCTGATAACCACACTTCGCTTGAAAAAGTGGATTGGACTGGACTGGGCAAACTTTATTTGGGTCCTGCAGGACGCGCTTAGGGCGTAGCGGGCGTCTCCCACGTAGGGACCGACAGGGAATACCTGGCGGCCGCTTCGTGGGCCTGCTAGACGGCCCATTGCTGGTCGGCGAGAAGCGTGCTTCTGAGGGACTTCTCCCACTTGTCCGAGGTAGAGTCGGGATTAGCGTTTCTACACTCCCAGAGCATGTGTGCGAGTGTCGCCGTGTATCCGCACGAGGGGCACATGTTGCTGGGGTGCGCGTCAGGATAGAGAACGTGGAGTTTTGCGGGGTTTGGGTATGTGTCTGTTTGTAATAAGCGTAGGGTTAGCGCCTGCGGTCTGTTAAGTTTGGGGTGTGGGGGCGGAAAGGTCCAAGTTCTACCTAGGTCCAAGGTAGAAGTGTTTTGTGATTTCATTGTACGTTATGGGTGCATCCCGGTTGGTCTCTATCTCGGCGAGGTGGATATCGGCCCCAAATGTGAACAAACACTGAAAGATTCAAGGGCAAGTGCAAAGGATACATTTTAATTCGGAACGGAGTGTAAACTATTTTTGGCAGCTGTGACCAAGAAAATACTGGAACGAAGTCCCCTCCCCATAAGTCATCAATGGTTAGAAGCCTGGCATCTCTAGACCCCCGGCTCATGTGCTCGAAGCCGGATCAGTGCCTTGTGGGCCTAAGGAAGGTGTTGGACGTCTTGACCGTGGCAGGAAGACTGAGTGACTGCCAACGAGAATGTGTAATGGCAGAATACACTGAGCTACTGCAAGAGGTAAAGCACGAGCTTCGCCTGTTTGAGACGAGCCTTAGCAGGCTGGATAAGTTTTTTTCATGACTTCCTGAGTGTCAGTCCCTCCTACAAAGAGCTGTGGAAAGCAGTCAGGCTGTTGCTTATGTTGAGCCATGGGCAAGCAACTGTCGAACGGGGGTTCAGCGTCAACCGCCAGATGGATGGATGGATGGATGGATGGATGGATGGATGGATGGATGGATGAAAAACTTTATCAGGGTCCTTTAGGGCGCGCGCGAGAGCGCAGCGGGCCGCTCCCACGTCGGGACAGAGAGGCCGAGCCTCTCCGCTGCGTCGCGGGCCCGTTGGATAGCCCATAACTGTTCTTCGAGGTTGGGGCTGTGTAGAACCACATCCCAACGTTTAAAAGTGTTGCTTTCACTGCCGCGTAACGTGGGACACCGCCAGAGCATGTGAGGTAAGCTCGCAAAGTCATTACATAGTGCACATGCATTTGTTGTCTGAATTTTGGGGTACATTTTGTGAAGAAGTAGGGAGTTTGGGTATGCCCCGTCTGTAGAAGCCTTAGTGTTAAAATCTGAGGTCTATTGCGTTTACAATGAGGGAGGGGGTAGATCCTCTGAGCCAAGTAAAAGTGCTTAGTAATTTCGTTGTACGAGGAAGGAGAACCACCAGATCTCCGTAGAGAATTTGAAAGGTTTGTCGTACATTTCACAGTGTATCATATGTGATGCAGTGGACCGGGCAGGTGGAATTATGAATGTTCCCATAACAAAAGAACCCAGAATAGCTGTGTCTGCAGCGAGGAATCACTACGGTGCACACTTGGAATCGGAAAAGAAACTGTACCAGGAAAACTCAAAGCAGGCAAAAAGGCGCACAATCATGGAAGTTGAAGGGTAGCAGAGAAAGAAAAAGAAGATTGAGGTAGTTGTTGCCTATTTAAAGGCCTCTGCAGATGGATATGCAGAAAAGGCTGAGAGAACTGGTGACATCACGCACGTGGTGAAATCAAACAGCTTGAGAAAGACCGCAAAAGCGAAGGCTGAGAGAACTCGGCAGCATTAAGACGCAAATAGAAAAGAAACTGAAAGACCTGCCCTGGAGCTTGTGGTTTGCACAAGGCTTACCCTATGAGCGATGGTCAGGAAAGGGCACGACGCTCCTCCACTCCGCGGCTCACAAAGGCGCTATGGCAGGGTTCGTCGACTCTCCGACACGGCACAGAGAAGGCTCCGGAGTCAGATCGCCAACAAACACGGGTTTATTCACCCAAGATACAGCACAGTGCGACTGTCACGGCGCTTATGGGCCAAGGCTCACCGCAAGACCGATCGAGTACACGCACCCGCTGCGCTAGGGCTAACCGGGTAGCGGTCCGCCAAGCGCGAGATCGAGGAGTTGCGAGAACAAAGGTCTCGTGTAACCACCTCGTTGCGGGCCTGTGAGCATCTGCCGCGGCGAGGAAGCGCTCAGCGGACGAGAGCTCGGGTGGAGAGGGTACCCGGTGGCCGCTGCGCGGGAAGCCAATCAGGGCGCGTCCCGGTGACGTGTTCTCGCGAGCCAAGTCCAATCTCGGGAGGGAGAAGCACGGTTTGCGCGGGAAAGTAGGTCCGGTGCGCTCGCCATGTCCGCTATGTTGCCATTATGGAGGCGGTTCCCGGAGATCGAGCTAAGTGCCATGCACAAGCTGGGGGACGAGTCGCGGGAAGGCACCTCGATCCCCACATTGCCTCCTCCTAAAGACCAAGAGAAATGTCGTTGTCTTCACTTGGTACGAAGCCAAGGGTTTGCCTTGGTCACCAAAGTTCCGCACACTGGATATATACACACCGGGTATATACGTCCTCTCCCGAGGCTGGCAATCCGGGGATCGCTTCGCCGTTGGGGGGTTGCGCCTTTCGAGCCATTGGAGACACAGGCTCCGGTCTCTACTGAGTGCGTGAGGTTTGCGCCTTTTGAGCCATTGGAGACTGAGGCTCTGGCTTCTGCTTGGTGCAAATGCTCACGGGAGTGGCGGACCAAAGGATCAAACGGCGAAACGGGGGCTCACGACAAGCGTCCGCCACCACGTTTGAACTCCCTTTCCGGTAGCGCATAACAAGGTACCGCTGCCATGTCAACGCCCAGCGCGCGAGGCGGCCCGATGGCTCGCACAAGCGCTTAAGCCGGATTGTAAGTCTCCACAGCAAACGGCACGTACGATAACGCAAACTTCCGGAGAGCAAAAAGGACCAACGGTCAGGTGGTCCGCTCAATGCGTGACCGACCCAATGGGGCCCGTAAACAGCAAAGAGAAGAACTGGGTTGCCGCTTCGACAGGCGCATGAGGCACATGACCGGCAGACGGATCGACGGCGGAGCGGGATGGCTCACGCACGTCGAAAATGTCGCTCGAATGCGCATGAGGCAAGCGGTAGTCGGAAAATGCGGCGACTTTGTCGACTGAGCGGGGCGGCTCGCGCTCGACTTTGCTTCCCAGCTGCGCTCGGGACAAGGAGAGGCCAGCGAGCGGTTTTGCACAAACAGCGAGGCAGGGAGGCTCCACTGTGGTGCACGGGACACCGAACTGCGCTCGGGAAAAAGGAAGGGCAGTGAGCGAGCTCGCGCCTACAGCGGAGTGGGAAGGCCGCACCGTGGTGTATTCGTCTGAGAAAGGCGCTCGGGACAAAGGTAGGCCAGCAAGCGTGCGAGCATCTAAGCGGGGTGGCTCCGATGCGGCACTTTGGGCACTAACTAAACTGCGCTCGGGACAAAGGCCAGCGGGCGAGTTTGTGCCAGCACATAAGCAGGGTGGCTTCGGTGTGACACCAGCCTGTGCTCGGGGCAGGGAAAGGACCGCGAATGCACCGGCAGAGCGGTGTGGCTCCGACGTGACGAACGACGCTCGGGACGAAGGGAGGCCGGCGAGCGTATTCGTGCCAGCATCTAAGCAGGGTGGCTCCGATGCAGCACATGGCGCAGTGAACGACGCTCGGGACAAAGGGAGGCCGGCGAGCGTATTCGTGCCAGCATCTAAGCAGGGTGGCTCCGATGCGACACGTTGGGCACAACTGCGCTCGGAACAAAGGCCAGCGATTGGAGACAGCACGCCAGAGGGGCTGCTCCCCGCGCGTCTCAAACAGTTGAGAAAACCCGTAACTGGCGTGGCTATATAGGACTGCCGTACACATTCGAGCTGTCAACATCACCTAGGGCACTCCAAGGAAGGAATCGCTCCTGGTGGCCGAAAGCAGAGGGTCGCGAAGGCGAACCTAACTTGTGCTGTCGGTGTCGTTCGCTCCAAAGGACGATAAGTTCGCAGCCAGGGGGTCAAGCAGGAACGAGGGTCATGAAGGGGCCTGCTCTGGTGCCATGCTGAAACCGCGTTGGTCATGGGTTCGTGCCCCACATTTGGCGCCAGTTATGTGGAGATGGGTTTGCACAAGGCTTACCCTTCGTGCGACGGTTAGGAAAGGGCACGATGCTCCTCCACTCTGCAACTCACAAAGGCGCTACGGCAGGGTTCGTCGACTCTCCAACACGGCACAGAAAAGGCTCCGGAGTCAGATCGCCAACAAACATGGGTTTATTCATCCAAGATACAGCACAGTGCGACTGTCACGGCGCTTATGAGCCAAGGCTCCATGCAAGACCGATCGAGTACGCGCGCCCGCTGCGCTAGGGCTAACCGGGTAGCGGTCCTCCGCGCGAGAACGAGGAGTCGCGAGAACAAAGGTCTCATGTAACCACCTCGTTGCGGGCCTGTGAGCATCTGCCGCGGCGAAGAAGTGCTCAGCGGACGAGAGCTTGGGTGGAGAGGGTGCCCGGTGGCCGCCGCGCGGGAGGCCAATCAGGGCGTGTCCCGGTGACGTGTTCTCCTGGGGCAAGTCCAATTTCGGGAGGGAGAAGCACGGTTTGTGCGGAAAAGTAGGTCCAGCGCGCTCGCCATGTCGGCCATGTTGCCGTTATGGTGGCGGTTCCCGGAGATCGAGCTAAGTGCCACGCGCCAGCTGGGGGACGAGGCGCGGAAAGGCACCTTGATCCCCACAAGCTTTAGAATTTCATCTAGTCGAATAAAACTGTACGTGCACTAAGTAAAATCACTTTCCTTTGTTCTGTCCAATAAAATGTAACGTGTGAACTACCGTATTAAATATTAAAAATTTTTTAAAGGTCCTTGAAAAGTCCTTGAATTTTTTTCTTGGAACCCTGTACGAACCATGTGAGTATCAGCATACTTACTACACCTGGTGTTGAGATTTCAAGTGTACGTGAATGACTTATTCTTACAAGGTTTTACTGGCTAGGATCACAGACTGCGTTAAAATTCAACATTTTCCCAGATCCTCTAGTCCACAAATCTCAGCGGTTGAATGTACATCGTAGCGATGAAAACACGTTGTTCTGGTGCAGTGACTGAAGTTGCGTAACAGAAATACAAGTTTTGTAATGGAAACAATATGGTGGAAGCGATAAATTTTGCTTTCTGTGGTTTTCCTTTCCAGAATGATGAACGTGGAAGTGGGCCAAGTGAAATGCGTGAGTTCCGGGCAGAGACGCGCATGTTGCTGGACATTGTGGCCAGGTCGCTGTACTCAGAAAAAGAGGTGTTTGTGCGTGAGCTGGTATCAAATGCAAGTGATGCCCTTGAGAAGCTGCGTTATGTGCGACTCACAGAACCCGAGTCGGTATCGGCAGACTCCACTGAAGCGCCCCTGCAAATCCACATTGCCACCAACAAGCTGGCCAACACGTTCACCATCCAGGACACGGGCATCGGCATGACGCGAGAGGAAGTGTGTGCTTATTTAAATATTTTTATTTATTTTCTTTATTTATGTTACCCTCAAGGCCAGAGGGGAGTGGTGAAATGGGAAGCATATCTGCCAAATAACGTAAAGAATGTATTCAAGGCTTTGCTGGGCTAGTTGGTCGGTAGACATGACCTCATGTAGCTCAAAAAAAAAAAGAATGACCGAGCTAATGCTCGGTGAAGCATATCCTGTCTCCTAGTAGTGCCCTGTCCTTTGGTCCTTATTTCTTATGCTACACCAGTTGCGTATTCTGCTTAATGCGGAATTTGACATTGCACCGGCGTGCTGTGCAACGTAAATGATGCGGTTGTCACAGGGCGCCGCGACGAGCCTTATCGTCGGCGAGACGATCAGACTGCACCGACTGGTTTTCGTAGGTGATGTAGCTCTAGGTGTGCCTATCTCACTTCGAGAGAACATGCTCGAACTGGGAATAGTGTTACGAAGAAACAAATAGAAGAAACTGCCTGTTTGTTAAAATTCAATCAAAACCAAAACGAAAACTGTTCGCAACAGCCTACTATCAGAACCAGCCTAGCAAGTGTCTGCAATTGTCATCACAAGGGGGCGACCATGGATGGTAACTAAAGTGTTCTTAATTGTTATGTCGACGAAACGAGTTCTCGCATAGCATGACAACGAAATGATGACGCAACGCACTGTGTTCAGTCTGATTAAGAAGTACGTTCAAACAACCAGCATTTTTTTTTACAAGTTAAGCTAGCGGCAAGGGTCACGCCACATAGTTTTGGGTATTTTGGAGGATTGTTTGCATCACAGGTCGAACTAGCGAAATTGTTAGTCGAGGTGTGGGCCACCATCCCACTTGTGATTATCAACACTGTAATAAATAATATCAAACTTCCTCTGGACTGTATGGAGGACATGTTATGGTTCTTTGTAGACAAGTGCAGTCTGAGAGTGATGATGATGGGTATTAATGAGCTTTGATTCTGTGAATGTAAAGGTTGCTGGTTCTGTTTTGTTTTTTTCTTATTGCCACAATCATAGCTGTGCTGTTTTTCTTGCTTAAAAATTGGGTGTGCATTCAATTTCTCCTTTGTTTTGTCATTCTTATGTTTGAATTTTCTACTTGTAACCCATAAAAATTAAGTGCACGTTTGATTTGGGGCTGTGTTAGAACCGGGGCAAATCCTGCCAAATAAATCGGCCTCTTGTTTGAGCTGCTGGATAATTTGACCAATTTCGTCAGTCCCATTAGGGTTGAATTAACATGAGTTAATTCATGTTAATTCAACCCTAATGTTAATTCATGAGAGACGGGCTTTGGCGTTGCGTTCCTGAGCCTGAGGGATTGAATCCCGACTGCAGCAGTGGTGGCAATTCGATGGGGGCGAAATGCAAAAATGCCCGTCTACAATGCATTGGAGTGCTCGTTAAAGAACCTCAAGTGGTCAAAATTAATCCCGAGTCCACCACTATGGCTTGCCTCAAAATCAAATCCTGATTTTGGCACGTAAAACACCATTTAAGTTCACTGTCCAGACCTTTGAATATTTTTATTGTTCATGATGTTCGGTAAGCTTGCCCTATAGAGCCTTTCGCTGTTCATAAACATAAGCCCTGGACAGATTCTGATTCTACCTACTGACGTAGCCTGCTAAATATAGCAGGCAAAAAAAGGCAATGGCCAGTAGCAGGAGTGCATTAAAACCCAATTCCGCAGATTTTCAACATTTTTTTCCCGTATGAAATAACAATTTGCAAGTCAGGTTTGCTTAAGCTATGTGAAAAAGGTACAAGTATGAATCTTGAGGCATTATAATGCACCTTTCATTTATCTGAAAACAAAGAAAGATACTAAGGTTGCTAAGACACGAAAGAAACTTTATGCGCACAACACGAGGACAGAAAAGAGGCTAAGACACAAGCGCATTCTTACAACATTGTAAGTATGCGCTCGTGTGTCTTAGCCTCTTCCCTGTCCTCGTCTTATGTGCAAAAAGTTTGTCTGATGTAAAAAGATACTTTCTGTACATTGGAACAACCTAAATATGCGCTGTTCGCTTGCAGTAGTAGACTGATAAGACATGCGACTGGATGTTTCTCGGGGCAACACTCACGCTGCTGTTATGACATGCGAAAGTGTCTCTTTGTTCTGTCCCATATATATCAGGAAGGCTCGGGCTCTCTTCCAGTGACAAAGGTCGCTTTTCTCCTATTCCTGCCCTGATCCTTGAGATAAAAATAAACAAACTTAAGACTTAGTCACTTAGGACAAATCTAAATCATCTTGTCTGGTTGCGTTTCAGATGGTTGACAGTTTAGGCACCATAGCACGATCAGGCTCCAAAGAGTTCCTCCAGAAGCTGGCTGCGAACGACGGCAATGCAAACTCCATCATTGGCCAGTTTGGTGTTGGCTTCTATTCAGCCTTCATGGTTGCCAACCGGGTGGAAGTGTTTTCGCAGTCACGTCGTGCAGGAGCCAAGGCGGTGCGCTGGAGCTCAGACGGCTCAGGCCAGTACGAAATCTCGGAGGCTGAGGGCGTCCAGGAAGGCACCAAAATTGTGCTCACCTTGAAGCCGGATTGCTCGGACTTTGCTGATGGGGACTTTGTGGGCAAAGTGATAGAGAAGTACAGCAATTTTGTAGGCAGTGCCATCTACCTCAATGGGCGACAAGTCAACACACTGCAGGTAAGATACCTCAATGCTTGTGGCCTCTTCTAAGATGCACCTTGTGAAAAAGGACACATGCTCACTGTTGGGGAAGGTTTACTTGGAGTGTGTACTATTCATACAGTTGAGTCTTGATAATGCGAACTTGAAGGGACCTGAAAATTCTAATATATTGTTACGCGAACGAAGAATTAAGGACAGGAGACTATTTACAAGTATATTTACAAAAGATAGCTGCAGCGCTGGCCAGATCAGCCGATAGCTCGAGAGCCCACAGCAGTTCG
The DNA here is from genome assembly GCF_013339745.2 of Dermacentor silvarum. Classification (NCBI taxonomy): domain Eukaryota; kingdom Metazoa; phylum Arthropoda; class Arachnida; order Ixodida; family Ixodidae; genus Dermacentor; species Dermacentor silvarum. The sequence continues at coordinate 132,173 of NW_023606500.1, forward strand.
TCTTCTTCGTCTAGGCGCCCGCGCGCCTCGTTCAAACAACCAAATACCACACGCGTGTAGCATAATCCCCCGGCGGCAGAAGTGACGTCCCGGAGCGTCTAAATGTCATCACTGGGAGGGTGATACTGCTTCAGTCTTGTAACGTGCACGATATCACTGGACTGGGAAGCAGATGGGGCGTCAGGGGCGATCTCGTAGGTGACGGGAGTCACGGCACGAATCACTCGGTAGGGGCCTGTGTATTGAGACAGCAGTTTTTCTGACAGGCCGACCTGACGCGACGGAGACCATAGAAGCACCAAAGAACCAGGCGGGAAGTGCACGTCACGGTGTCGCTGGTCGTACAAACGCCGTTGACTCTCTTGGGAGTGCAGAAGGCGGCCACGGGCAATTTCCCTTGCGTGGGCAGCGCGGGCGACGGCGTCAAGTGCATATTCACTGGTAGGTGCTGCGTGAACAGGGATGCTTGTGTCGAGGGGCAGTGCTGGTTCTCATCCGAACAGAAGGAAAAATGGTGAATAACCGGCTGTGTCGTGGCGCGAGGAATTATACGCAAAGGTGACAAACGGTAGAGCGAGGTCCCAGTCAGTGTGGTCGGAAGACACATACTTCGCGAGCATGTCTGTGAGAGTGCGATTAAGATGCTCCGTGAGGCCATTCGTTTGCGGATGGTATGACGTGGATAGCTTGTGCCTCGTGGCACAGGACTGCAGGATGTCCGCGATAACTTTTGACAGGAAAGTCCGGCCACGGTCTGTGAGAAGTTGTCGCGGAGCTCCATGTAATAAAATCACGTCGCTTAGAAGAAAATCTGCAACATCTGTGGCACAGCTGGTAGGGAGCGCTCGGGTGATGGCGTAGCGCGTGGTGTAATCTGTGGCCACAGCGATCCACCTGTTCCCAGAGGTAGAAAGAGGAAAAGGACCAAGTAAATCTAAACCAACCCGAAAGAATGGTTCCGCGGGAATGTCAATTGGTTGAAGGTACCCAGCAGGGAGCGTCGACGGTGTCTTGCGTCGCTGGCATTTCTCACATGCAGCTACGTATCTTCGAACGGAGCGAGCAAGCCCTGGCCAAAAGAAGCGTCGGCGGATCCGGTCGTAGGTACGTGACACACCGAGGTGACCGGCAGTGGGGAGGTCGTGAAGTTCGTGGAGAACAGCCGAGCGAAGGTGTTTAGGGATCACAAGGAGTAATGCTGGGCCGTCGGGGTGAACGTTGTGGCGGTAGAGTACGCCATCTTGAAGTGTGAATAAGCGAAGGGAGCTGTCGGCAAGTGACGATTCCAGGCGGTCAATGATGACACGCAAGGACGGGTCACGGCGCTGCTCGTCGGCGACATGGACCAGTGGAAAAACAGAGAGAACGCAAGCGTCGGTGTCAGTATCAGACGTAGAGGACGGGTCTTGGACTGGGTAGCGAGAGAGGCAATCTGCGTCCTGGTGTTGGCGTCCCGACTTGTACGTCACTGTGTAGGGATATTCTTGTAGTCGGAGAGCCCAACGACCGAGCCTACCAGTAGGATCCTTGAGCGACGAAAGCCAACACAGCGCATGATGGTCTGTGATTATAGAGAAGGGCTTGCCATATAAATATGGGCGGAACTTTGAAACAGCCCAGACGAGAGCAAGACATTCGCGCTCGGTAATCGAATAGTTGCGCTCTGCAGTTGTCAGGAGCCGGCTAGCGTAGGCTATAACGCGGTCGTGTCCGTGTTGTCGTTGCGCTAAGACTGCGCCGATCCCATAACCACTGGCATCGGTTCGGACCTCTGTAGGTGCGAACGGGTCAAAGTGGGCCAAGATCGGTGGATTGGTCAGAATCGTGATAAGGCGTGAAAATGCGGCAGCCTGAGGGGAACCCCACGTAAAAGGCACGTCTTTCTTCAGAAGTTCAGTGAGTGGTCGAGCGATTGCTGCGAAATCCTTCACAAACCGTCTGAAATAAGAGCAGAGCCCCACAAAACTCCGGACGTCTTTGACAGACTGAGGTACAGGAAACGCTGTTACTGCTCGAACCTTCTCCGGGTCGGGTTGTACTCCGGAAGCATCGACGAGATGGCCGAGCACTGTAATCTGTCGGCGCCCGAAGTGGCACTTCGATGAGTTTAATTGGAGCCCAGCCTTGCGGAAGACGTCAAGGATAGCTGCGACGCGCTCAAGGTGCGTCTCAAACGTAGGAGAAAATACAAGGACGTCGTCGAGGTAACAAAGGCAAGTTGACCATTTGAAACCTTGAAGCAGAGAGTCCATCATCCGTTCGAACGTGGCGGGGGCATTGCATAAACCAAACGGCATAACCTTAAATTGGTAGAGGCCATCTGGAGTGACGAAAGCGGTCTTTTCTTTGTCTTGGTCATCGACGGAAATCTGCCAATAACCAGATCGAAGGTCAATGGACGAAAAGTATTTGGCACCGTGAAGACAATCAAGAGCGTCGTCAATTCGTGGTAACGGGTAAACGTCCTTTTTAGTGATTCGGTTTAGGTGGCGGTAATCGACACAGAAACGCCACGTGCCATCTTTCTTTTTGACGAGCACCACCGGCGATGCCCAAGGGCTCGACGAGGGCTCAACAATGCCTTTGGCGAGCATCTTGGTGACTTTATTATTTATTTAGCAATACTGCAGACCACCGTGTGGTCCATGCAGGAGGGGCTATACAGTGATTACAGAATCATAGAGAAAAAAAAACATCGAAAACACAGCGAGAAAGCAAAATAAGAACAATAAGAAAAAGGGAACGCAAGAGAAACATCGATTACAATGACGGTACACCATACAAATTTTCCAGTTCGCGTACAAAGTCATTGGCATCAACAACATTGGAGGGTAAGGCATTCCATTCGGACACAGTTCTAGGAAAAAAGCTGTATTGATACTATTTTGTTTTCGCGAAAATTGGGGCAAGTGACCTACTGTGGGTGTGTCTAGTTTTCCTAGTTGAGTGGGGACGTACACAATCAGGAATAATTACTTTTGTATTTCTGGTAAGACACTTTTGAAGAAAAATCAGCCTACTGATCTTTCTACGCGATTCTAACGATGGGATGTTATGTTGCTTCATTAGTAAGGAAGGCGAGTCAGTCATCCTATATTTATTAAATATGAAGCGCACTGCTTTTCTTTGGACACGTTCTAGTTCTTTCACATCACTTTTGTTGTGGGGGTCCCATACAATTGAAGCATATTCTAATTTAGTTCTGACGAAGGTGTTATATGCTAGAAGCTTAACACTAGGAGGTGCGGTTTTCAGTTTCCTTTTGAGAAACCATAACTTCTGCAGCACAGAGGAACAAGTAGCCGATATATGTGTTGACCAGGTGAGTTTGTTAGTGATAGTCACACCCAGATATTTACATTTGTCAACCTCCTGTATATCACACTGGTTTATAGAGTAAGTGAACGTGCTAGGAATTTTCTTTCTTGTAATACGCAGAAGTACACTTTTTTCAGTGTTTAACTCCATGTCCCATCGAATGCACCAGTCCCCAATAGCCTGTAGGTTTTCTTGTAGCAGTACATGATCGTTTGGAGCACTAATTTCTTTAAAAACAACGCAGTCATCCGCGAACAGTCGGATGCAAACGCCATTATTAATTAAGTCTGCCAAGTCATTAATATAAACTAGAAACAATAACGGTCCCAAAACACTTCCCTGGGGCACTCCAGAAGTCACATACAGCAGTTCTGAGGAGTGATCCGAAACTTGTACGAACTGCCGCCTGTCTCGAAGGTAGGCGCTAATCCATTTAACAACATTTGACGGAACACCCAAATATTCCAGCTTCCGTAATAGCTTCCCATGAGGCACTTTATCGAATGCCTTCGAAAAATCTAAGAACAAGGCATCCACCTGTCCAGTCATGTCAAGGATATGTGAAAAATCGTGTACTGTTGTTACAAGCTGTGTAACTGTAGACATGTTCTTTCTAAAACCATGTTGATATGGTGATAGTGCATTGCGTTTTTCAAGAAAATCGATAAGGTACTTTGAAATGACGTGCTCCAACAACTTACAACATGTGCTTGTAATAGATATGGGCCGATAGTTATTCACAGACAAACGATCGCCTTTTTTGTGAATGGGAGTGATGCGCGCTAAACGCCAGTCGTCCGGAATTTCGCCTGTGGCAATTGATAAACTGAAGAAATCTGTCAGAAAATGAGATATCTGCTCTGCGTACCGATGTAAGAAAGCATTAGGGATACCATCCGGCCCTGACGGCTTTTTTGGGTTAACATTAAGGAGCATAGATAAGACGCCTTCATGCGACACTGCTAGATCGTCAGCTAAGCATGAATCACTGCTCTGAGGTGCATAACTATCGCCTCTCGAAAAAACGCCGTGGAAGTAATGATTAAAATGCTCTGATATCTGTCGAGCATCAGTAGCTACCATGTCACCAATTTTTATTTTAGAAACATCCTGTCTGCCTTCCTTTAGAAATCGCCAGAATTTTTGGCTGTCGCATTTAATAAACTGAGAAAGACAATTATTAAAGTAAGCGCTTCAGGACTCTCTTAATTTCATTAGTAGGTTTTGTTTCAGTTCAAGATAATTAGAGCATGACACTTTTTTTTGCTTGCGGAGCCGTTTAATTTTACGCTTTGTATGAATAATATCCCTAGTTATCCAAGGGTTTACACGTCGCTTCTTAAGGACTTTGGTAGGTGTAAATCTTGTAACGCAAACATTTATCGCATCCCGGAACCTCACCCATGAAGTCTCAATGTTGTCAACTGCAAAGTCAAGATGTATGTCTAGGTAATCAATCACTGAAACGTCATCGGCGTTATGAAAGTCCCGAACGAATGAAGAATTTTCCCCTAGCTTCGGCCTATTGCTTGTTAGCTGCCAACAAAAATAAATTAGATCGTGATCTGAAATTCCTGGCTCCACTGATGTTGAAGCACCGTTAAATATTTCTGTTATGAATAATAGATCTAGGATGGATTTACCACGTGTGCACTGACGAACCATCTGCTCTAAATTTAAACAAAACATCAAATCCAATACAACATCAATTGTTGTAGAACATCCATATTTTAATTGGTCCCAGTTAATTTCAGGAAGGTTAAAATCACCCGTCAGGATCACATTTCTATCGCGTAGGCTAAGTAAATGTTCGTGCAGTTTTGACAAGTACACATCATTTGAGTCGGGTGGGCGGTATACAGCACAAAGGAAAAATTGAATTCCACAAAAACACACGTTTAGCAGCAAACTTTCGTGGTCAGCAATTTGATCTCCAACAATAATTTCGACAGAATGTTTTGCAAGAACAGCCACGCCTCCTCCTCGAGAACCCCTGTCTCGCCGATACAAGCAGTACCCTGGTGGTGCAATTTCATCATCACGTATATTTCCATGAAGCCAAGTTTCAGTGACCACGCAGATATGAGGGTCATATAAGAGTAACAGGGATTCAAGTGCGTCCGTTTTATTCACCACACTTCTAGCATTTAGCGAAATGAGGCGGAGCTGTTGTGGTTTCAATTGCTAGCTCTGGGACAATGGGGCGTTTTTGCTTGGTATTGCTTTGCGTGTCATAGTAGCATCGTCCCATGCGTACAACTGATCATCGATGCGCAACTTATCATTTACCAAGCTTATTCTTTTGCCTTCACCTTTATCATCTTTAGCGCTGGCCCAAAGCAGCTTACGTTTACGAACTGTGTCTGCGCAGTAGTCGTTTTGTAAGTATACGTTTGTACCACTCAGCTTTCGTGCATTACGCTGCACTGCTTCTTTTTCCCTGTAGTCTTGGAAGTACAAAATAATGGGCCTGTTTGCCCGAGGTTTACCAAGCATATGAATGCGACCAACAGAAGTGCAGTTTACACCGAGCTTTTCTGCAAAAATTTCCTTGATTACTTTTTCACGCAAGATTGACTCGGACTCATTCGGTACGCTTGGTATGCCAAATACTATCAAGTTCGATCTCCTGCTTCGATTTTCTAAGTCAATTAGTTTAACATAGGCTGACTCTTGAGTCACCTGAATTTTGGAAATAGCTGATCGTAAATCGCCAGCCGCATTTGTCGCCTGGTACGATGGTTCTACTTTTTCTTCTACTTTGGTCAGGCGAGCTTCGAAACTTGATAGTCTATTTTCTGTTCTCTCAAGACGGCTCTTCAAGTCAGCAATATCAGCCCTTATAGCCTGTTGACCATCCATAAGCTTCTTAAACATATCTTCAACAGATGGCCCAGGATTTTCCTCTACGTCGCCACAGAGCAACAATTTACAAGAACAAAGACACTCATACGCTATGGTAATGCAAGTTTGTGGGCACGGCAGAATAACTAAAAATCTCTCATCGCTACGTACAGAGTAGGGGTAACTAACCTGCACGAAGCAAACAAATCGCATGGTTAGCGATCCTAGTCGATGCGCTTCGCCGTGCCCACTGACGAGATCCTTGTAAGGCACTTGTTTTATACTGTTGGCACCCGTTGACGTCACGAAGCCCTGTTTGGTCCATGGAACCAGAATGCTCGTGACAGTGACGAAGTTCCCAGCACGATTGTCGGCGAGATCTTGCGGCTTCAAAGGCAGAACTTCCGGTGTTGGTGGTGCCCCGCCGAGTGCAAGAAACAAAGCCTGCACGAAGCAAACAAATCGCATGGTTAGTGATCCTAGTCGATGCGCTTCGCCGTGCCCACTTCCTGCTGAATAACTTGCCGCTCTGCCGTGGACACGCGATACGGTCGGCGATGAATGGGAACAGCATCACCAGTGTTTATCCGATGCTTAACAAGGGACGTCTGACCAAGTGGGCGATTGTCAGTGTCAAATATATCGCGATAAGAAAGCAAAAGGCGATATAGGGCGGCTGCTTGGCCAGGGGCGAGGTCCGGAGCGACCATGGGACGTAATGGGCCGTCGAGGTTCAAGGCATCCTGCGGGTTATCAGGAGGATCTGGAGACGCGTCGGCTGCAAAAGCAGTGACGTGGTCATCTGTCACTGACCGGAGCGTGGCCACCGCTATGCCTTCAGGTAACACTTGCTTCGTCAAGCCAAAATTGACAACGGGGAGACACATCCGATTAGCGGCAAGGATAACGACGGAGTGTGGCACAGAGATGTCGCGCGCCAGGAGGACATCACGAATAGGGGCGACGACATAGTCGCCATCAGGCACGGTTGCCGGTGAGGCCAATTCGACGAAGGTTAGGGCTTTTGGAGGTAACCGAACAAACGCTGTAGTGCATAGGGTGTGCGGTTGTTCAGGGCGGACGTCGGAAACAAGAGGAAGCTCGAGGCACAGCGTACCGGTGGAACAGTCGATGAGGGCAGAATGCGTCGTCAGAAAGTCGAGCCCGAAGATTAGGTCATGAGGGCAACGGGTCAGCACGGAGAACAGGACGGGAACTTGGCGGCCAGCAATTCCTACGCGAGCAGTGCACATACCACAGAGGGCAACAGTGGCGCCATTGGCGACGCGGACGGCTCGAGTGACGGCAGGCGTAAGAACTTTTTTGAGGCGACGACATAGGTTAGCGCTCATTATGGACACTTGGGCTCCAGTATCAATCAATGCCGTCAACGGGACACCATCTACATCTACTTCAATTAGGTTCGTGAGGAGCGTCAACGGAGGATTTGGACAGGACGAACGTGATGCAGCACTACCTCCAAGAGCTGCATGGCCTAGTTTTCCGTCCGGGAGGGTCCATAATTGGTCGGCGACGAATAGCGGCGTGGCTGGGGCGACGGGGACCGACGGCGCTGAGGTGACGGCGAGCGAGTGGGACGACTGTCATCGACGGATACGTGAGAGCTAGTAGGCATACGGCGAGGCGAGTAGGGGCGAGGGTCGGCA